>NW_003307589.1:483204-499204 GCF_000143455.1 Volvox carteri f. nagariensis
CTGGGCGGCTGAGGAGACGGTGGCGAGGGGCTGGGCGGCTGAGGAGACGGTGGCGAGGGGCTGGGCGGCTGAGGAGACGGTGGCGAGGGGCTGGGCGGCTGAGGAGATGGCGGTAAAGTCGGCGGTGATGTTGGCGGATTCAGGCGGCAGATGGGGCAGTAGTTGGATTCTGACGTGTCCACAATCGAATACCTGTGGGGGGGGATGCGGTGGTGGGGTTATGAACATTGCCCTTAAAAGTGTGTTTCGTTGGTGTCGAGATAATCCGAAGGTCGGAGAGTCCAGGCGCACGCAAGCTGGCACCATACCAAGACCGCAGCTCTGCAAGCATGAAGTCTTTTAATTCTGATGTATTATATCAGCCCGCCTTTTGGATTTTGGATTTTGGATCCTGGATCCCTCCAGATGAACATCCATTCTGCCCCTCCCAAAACCTCCCACATCCATCCTTGCAAATGGATGTTTCCGTACTACACACGCTTCCTGCTGCCGTACAACTACCACTTTCCCATGTCCCCTGCCGTACCTGCAGCCCCGTGCCGGGTAGCCTCTGCACAGGTCCGCCCAAGTCGAGCACGCGGGGTAACCCAAAACGCAAATGGTGCTGCCTGGAAAGGTGGCGTTGCTGGCCTGCAGATTGTAAATCTTCAACTCGTAGCCTGTTGCCAAAAGGAAAACGGCAAAAAGGAAAACGACAGAGCCCCGTAAACGTGAGTGCCAGGCCCGGAACACGCACGGCCTCGCTTAGCTAAATCTAGATGGAAGCAGTCCCGCGGAAACCTTTCGGAAGACCGATTGCGGGGCAGGATTTCGATGTGGCCCCAGTCATCATCAACTTGTGTTATTCTCAGCAGCACAACCGGAGCAAGGCAGTTATCAACCCAGCTTGGATCCTGGTTTGTATCCTTCAGTGAAGTTGGGGGCTAAGGGCACTAGCTGCACGGCCTCTTCACGGCTTCTTCTACACATTCTGCGTCATACACGGAAATCCCCCGCCGGGGACCCATCGATTGACCGATCTCGACCGATCTATCTAATAAGATATATCGGGCATTCATGCCCAGCTGGACAAACCCCCAAAAGGATGCCCCCTGCCTCCCAGGTAACAGAAATGTCGAGAGACATTCAAACGTAGTACCTGTGTCGTGGACGTGTGTATCCCAGGAGTCGTACATCTGACCGTTGACCGTTATTCCGTAAATGTTGGCAGTATTGGCACATTGGGGGTTCGTGTCCAGACTAAATTTCTGCACGCTGTCTGTGAGCCCTCGGCAACACGCCAGATTGGGGTCACAGCCGATGTAGGCCACGCGAAAGCAAGTCCGGACAAAACCCAGCCGCTGTGATGATGGGGTATTTGCAGGGGGAGAAAAAGGCCGGGAGGAGGGGCACAATTGCACAGGGAGAAATATCAGCAATGTCGGATGGGGAAACGGAGACGGGAGAGGGGGGCTGTTGGGGGCCTTCCTTCCTTCCCGTGCTTGTAAGGGCTTGGAGGGGTTCTATGCGGCCTTTTAGAAGCGCCAGCATTCATGGCATGGAATATCGGATTTCATGATCCGCATACATAAGACAGCTTATCCGGAAAGCGCATATGTGACATGACGTGGCTTACGAACGGACCTTATTGGGCTGCAACGGTATCAAAGTGTAAGGGTTGCAGGTGCAGTCGTACGTCTCGCATTTGCACCAAGGAAAGCCGGGGCTTGTGGTCGCCAGTAGACCACGCCCCGGGTGGTTGATAGGTGTTGCCGAATGTTCGTCATTTGCCGACGCTGCACCTGTGACGTGGCGAAAGTGGTTTCGAGCAAGGCCAGGTTTTAAGTAAGGCTCTTCACGGTAAATATTTAATCAAGCCAAGATCGTAGAATTTTGAAAATGCTTTTCATGAATACGAGTTTTCTGTGTGCGGTTTAAGTTGCAGGTTTTAGTCATTTGGGGGGGCGATGAGCATATTGCTGAGCAACCATAACTAGAATGAATAGTTAGCTCAATTATATTTATGTTTAAGAGCTGCGCTGTAATGATGGTTATCGGAGGGAAGGCGACATATTGCTTGTGACATAAACAGCATGTGACAAGCCGAAAGGATGCAAAAATTCCTCTTACCATAAAAAGCCACAGCAAATGAGAGGACCAGCACAAGGGCCAGTCCGGTGCCCATCTCGCTCGCAGACCTAGGCCTGGTACAGAGTTGAGGAAAGTCGTGTTTAGTTGGCAGAATGTGCGCATGATTACAAATATCAGAGAATAGAAAGCTTAAACAGGTAGGATGGTGTTACCAGGTTTATTCGGCTCAGCCAACGGTTTACATGTATCCATATCAAGTCGCCCAGAGCCCGCACAGCTTACCGGTCACAAGCCCGATGCTTTAGTCGCTTCAGCGCCAAGTTTGTTGCCTCGATGCTGCCTGAGCGGCCTTCTGGTGTAGAATCCCTTTTGGCGTGAATCGCCAACTAACTCAGCGATATTCCACCTATTGTGCGCAATCACGTTGCATGCTCTGATGATTGAAAGCAAACTATGTGCAATAAAAGTCGATGCCTATGGGAACCTGCCGGCGCGGAATCTAACTAAGCAGGACTACAGAGGACTACACTACGTTAACGAGAAGTCCCCTTCATCGTGTTCGGTGGATGTTGGCACACCGTTGTAAGCGATATGATTGTAGAACTAAGCAGAGCCTATTTTAAGGGCTCTTGCTTCAGACGGTTGACTTCCATAAGCCCCTTCCACCGCTGGTTCGAAATTACGGCCTGTACGGCGCCCGGCAGCAGTCCGCCCGCAACTTCACATACCAGACTTGTTGTATCTTACTAAACCACAACTGGATGGTGGCGTCGGAAGACACCGATTGGAAGAGTTTCGCCCGCTTAAATAGCGGAGGATGCGGCCATCCCATGAATCGTACAGCCAGTTCCGAAAAGGCGCGGTCCAGTCCGGAATGGCGTACCGTTGATCCATGCTTCCAATCGATGACGGGGCTCAGTGTTTTTCTTTTCAATTTTGCCGGTGAATTTTCCAGTCCGAACGGAGGAATAGGTTTTTAGTCGCGGGAATAAAAGCATTCCGAATCTGTAAGGCGCCCCCCCAGAACCACCCGATGAGTTACAGTTTACTTCGTGCAAACGCCGTGGGGAATGCCGCAACACGCGTCACCACAATCTTTCAAACACTGATCGAATGGAGTTCGGTCACCATCGTTCGTCTTGCATCACGTTGAACGATAACACTACACGACTTTCCGGGTTGCAAAAGTAATGATGCATAGCAGCAATGAACCGGAACCGCCAAACGCAGCATGTTTCCTGGACCATCGCGATTGTCTCCGTATGACGAACGTTGATGTTTGGCCCGCTCGCTGTTGACAACCGGAGTGGCGTCATTGTCGTCGGCTGGCTGCAGCATTGCGCCCACATTCCCTACGACCTCTATACCGTCTTCATTAACGTCGCTAATGGCTTCAGTGATTTTTTATATCTGCTTTAATGACCTAACACGCTTTGGGAGCTTCGGGTCCGAATGTTTTGCAGCGTTTAGTCCGGTCAGAAACAGTCCGATTCCTCGTTGACTTTCGGGCGTGAGCTTCCTAACAGTATACATGGCATTAAAGTACTATGATATGGTTAACATGTATGTCTCCTGTGAGATTCTAGCGGCTTTGGCATGGACAGTCCATTTTTGGCTGGAGGAATGAACTTGCACGGCCGGAACATTATTTATTCTTAACTTTCAGGACCACGAACATTTTTTTATTCCGAATTCGGAATATAATCCGCAAAAAAATAACGCTGACGGGGCTCCGCGAGCCAGGGACCAGTCGTCGCTGGCACCAGAGTCGGCCATGGCAGTTAAAGAATGTCCAGCGACACGAATGCCAATTAACGGGACTCTGGGCCCTGTTGATGCAGCAACTTTTGCACACAGGACTGAAACATGGGGCTCCGTGTCAAGGTGCCCCAGGACAAGAGGGGGATCGTACCAAACGTCAGCAGTATACGGCAGACCTGGAAGGGAAACAAGTTGACCCGTCATGTCTACTCCGTTGAAGAGCTTGCTACCAGCACGAAACTGAAGAACCCGACGCATCCCTATCAGCAAGGAGGCAGCCCTCGGGGATACATGTGCTGGTAACAGGAGACAGGCCGCGGTGTCCGGTCGTTGACGTTTGCAAATATGATAATGCGCAAGCTGAGACTGAAGTTCTTTGAAAGAGGAAGGGGAAATCCAAACGGTATGCCCACCCAAGTTACTAGAGGTTAGACGCCGTGGAATAGCAAACAGATTACAGTGCTCGTCAAAACCAGGACGAGCAGTACGAGCGTCAAACGAAAAACGCCATCCAACGGCCTTCTCAACTTGGTTCAATACGGCCGGTAAAACAGCACGGACAGCACGTCCAACCGGGCAGATAACGGGTACCGTTTGGTTTTGTAACCCAGGGAGTGCTTCCCTGACACTGTCCTGGGCAACCCCCTATTTTTCCCCGTTCCTAGCTCTCTTCTCTGAAAGCAACGGGCACTCCGCTACTAGGTGCTTGTCCTCCCCACAGCGGAGGCAACGGCTATTTTTCCGGCGGTACTCGTACTCCGCCCGAGTGCAGTAAAACTTATTCATCCATTCGGCCGGATTCGAATCCCGGCCACGCTTGCCTAGCACCGTCGTCCCTGTTCCCGCGGCAGCGGCCCTGGGCCGACTCTTGTCCCTATGCTTGCCACCCCGACCCCTGCGCCCACGGTTCGACTCACCAGCACCGGAGGCCTGGCGAGCTGTATTCCGCCCAGCGGCAACAGTAGCAGCCCGAGGCCTGACCTCCGGTGCCGGGAGGTCCCCGTCGTCAGTGATGATGGGCGCGGGATCCTCATCACTAACCCCAGCGGGCAAGCCGCGCTCAGTAGCGACGTTGTTCCTTCCATCGCCGGTGGTCGTCCCGGTGGCGCGACCCGCGATGTGTTCCACTGCAGGAATCGGAACATCGGATGAGCGATTATTCATATTTATCAATTGGTTACTGTTATTTAGGGCAATAGGCGGCGGCGGGACAGTTACATTGGTCATATCGATAGCGGAGGGCAATCCCCAACGACTTCGCCTAGACTGCTCCATTTCCAACTATCCTGACCCAGATCAGGCAGACCGCGTACCCAAGTAAAGAGAACTGTCAGGTTTTTTGGAAGTCTGTTCTAGCACCGAACGGGTGCTACGAAGCTCTTGACAGAGCCTCCGGCAAAGGGCAGGGACCGCCGAAGGAACCGGCGGTTCGGAGCCTGCAGCAGCCTTACCGCTAGTAACACAAAATCCTAGAAACATTCAGCAAACAGATTTGCTAAAGTAGTTTACAGACCGGACGCAGCGACTTCGCGGGCAGCATCGCCAAGAGCGTCGACGATTGTAGCCAAAGGTCCGGTGACGTCGTCGACCTCCATCCACGCGCCGGTAGAAGTGGGGATCTTGATGGCAAAAGGGGGATCTTGAAATTTTCAGAAATGCGAGAGGCCCCGGGAGGAACCGTCTCGATACCAGACTTGTTATATCTTACTAAACCACAACTGGATGGTGGCGTCGGAAGACACCGATTGGAAGAGTTTCGCCCGCTTAAATAGCGGAGGATGCGGCCATCCCATGAATCGTACAGCCAGTTCCGAAAAGGCGCGCTCCAGTCCCGGAATGGCGTACCGTTGATGCATGCTTCCAATCGATGACGGGGCTCCGCAAGCCAGGGACCAGCGTCCCAGTCGTAGCCTGTGCTACGACCCCCGCCCATACTTCTGCAAGTATGGACTTCCGCCTGAGGCGGCGTTTACTTGTAGGCATCCATGACAGCGTCCCGCTCGCCGTCTGACCCAGAGGTCGGAGCCATAAAGATCTGACAGAAAAGCTGCAAAATAGGCAGTTGGAATTCAGTTAGTTCCAGCGAACTTGTCCAGTAACCGCGCCAAGCGAGAAAGGAAAAATTAGACAGAAAATGTATCAGTTAGGGCTCAGATTTAAGAAGCGGAATACAACATAGATGAACCAGTTGTTCTGTTAGTTAACCCCAACTACCGTGATTCTGACGGTTAATACGACAGGGGATGGCATAACATGGGGCCATTCAGCGCCCTCCACGACATTCATCCACCTCACACACACACACACACACACACACACACGCACGCACGCACGCACGCACGCACGCACGCACGCACGCACACACACACACATACACACACACACATACACACACATACACACACACACATACACACACATACACAAGACAGAAACACTGGCATGTTTCCGCCTTTCTTTTATTTTGCTCTCGCTTTCTTCGGGAATAAGTAAGGAAGCCTACAGCCCCATGTGCCCGAAGAAAGAAGTGGGGTACCGCTCTCCCCTGCTGCTTCCCTGCTCCATGCCTCGTCCCCTGCCGACTCCTCCCCTGCCGACTCCTCCCCTGCCACCTCTATCCCCTGCCGCCTTTATCCCCTTCCGCCTCCTCCCCTCCCCCCGCATCTTCCCCTCCCACCTCCATCCCCTGCCGCCTCCTCCCCTGCCGCTCCTCCCTTTCCGCCTTCTCTTCCACCACCTCTATCCCCTGCCACCTTCTCCCCTGCCGCTCCTCCCTTTCCGCCTTCTCTTCCACCACCTCTATCCCCTGCCGCCTCTATCCCCCGCCGCCTCTATCCCCTGCCACCTCTATCCCCTGCCACCTCCTCCCCTGCCACCTCCTCCCCTGCCGCCTCTATCCCTCAGCCCTCAGGCAGAAAGGAGAGCAAGAAGACAGAAAGGAGGCATGACATGAATGCCATGGCCGTCATGACTTTATTTGCCTGCACATGCACAGCAGGCTTCTGATGGTGAAGCTGCAGCTCAGCTGGGCAGCATGATGGATGGTGGTGCTGTGAGCGGCTCAGGCTTGGCGAGCAGTCTGGCGGTTGCACAGGTGGGCAGGGAGGATGGTGGGACTTAGGGGGCTTAGGGTCCTTCATGTGACTGAACCTGTCATACATTGACTGTGGTCAGTGTACGACATAGCATCACTGTGTCAACATGTTGTGTCATGCATTAGCAGACAGCCATGACATGAATGCCATGGCTGTCATTACTTTGGGTTTTGGCTGCACATGCACAGCAGGCTCCTGATGGTGGAGCTGCAGCTGAGCAGTGTGTCAGGGTGCATGGCAGTGCTGCAGGTGGCAACAAGGAGTTTGGTGCACCCAGACGGTGACACAGACACAGCAGCCATGTAATCCCAGGCATGGCAGGCGTATCGTCACGGTGGAAGGCGATGTGGCAGGTGGCAGTGGTAGCGGTGCTCATGAGCACCAGCGGGGTGCAGCAGCAGCTAATGGTCCATGCAAGTGGAAGCAGCCATCAGGTGCACAAGGGGCACATCTATGCATAAGCGTCAGGCTGTAGCTGCAGCTGAACCAGCCTCGGTGCAGCAAATCAACCCTCACCTGGCCGGGTACTATAGGACTGATCTGGAGGAGCTAGGCTGGGCAGGGGATAGCAGTGGTCTCACCAGACTGGCTGCAGGGTGGATCACAGCAGCCATCTGTGAAGATGCTGAGGAGCATGTCAGTCAGCATGGAGTACCCATCTTCCAAAGCGAGAAATGGGACAGCACAGTTGTTGGGATACCAGACAATGAGGGTATGGTCGACATATTCTAGGGTTTGGCACTACTGGTAAGACGCGACCATTGCCCCTGGGAGATCCCGGGATTTAAAGTCCTATTGGGATTTAAAGTCCTATTGATTGTGGAAGGCATTGCGCCCCTAGTTTATGACGGTGGTGACCTGGGATAAAGTTAACCCGCGAGCTGACTAGGAATGGAGTTGAGCCGCTGTCGACCCGGCAGATTCCGTTGGATGCTGGTGGTGGGTGCGGAAGCTGAGCGATCCACTGAGAAGTTGACTAGGGTGACTGGATGCGGGTGCCCCGAAATACCGGGGAAGGCAGGGTTTCGCAGGGTAGCTGCCACGGGCGAAGATACACCCCCTTGTTTCACACATCATATTGGGAGTCGGCATTAACTGCAGGCGGAGGTTGGGGACACAGCCCCCATGATCCTGCAGACTTTTGTCCGGCATGTTCAGCAGCTATTCAGGGATCAGTACATGAGTATCCTGGGCACACACTTCCAGGTCATCATCCTTGGAAACAAGCCAGATGGACCAGGGGGTCAGCCGGTTGCAGCACAGCAGCTGCACATGGATATGAAGCCGGACCAGGATGACCCCCCAGGTTACATGCTGGGGGGGCTGCATGAGTTCCCACTCCAGGTCGTCTGCAGGCAATGGTCGCCGATACACCACTTTGGCGTCCCGCGGAACTGCTGCTGTGGGCTGTATGTCCACGTGCAGAAGGTGCACGGAACCCACTGCACGTGGCTCCGGCTGTGGATGCAGCTGCAAGCGGCACATACACGCACAGACACATACACACACATACATACACATACACACACATACACACACATACATACACATACATACATACATACATACATACATACATACATATACACACACGCACGCATGCATGCACCCACCCACCCACCCACCCACACCCACCTCCACACCACAAACCCACCCACACCCACACCCACACCCACACCCACACACGCTCACACGCAATCACCCTGTAGTGCCGCAGGATGTGGCCAACTCGTGCCACACGGCACGGCACGGGGGGTATAGGGCCCAGGGGGGTTGTCTGCGTGTGGGTGCAGCTGTCAGAACGCTCCGCAGCCATTGTTGTGTGGGGTGAGGGGCTCTCCAGATGAAGAGAGTTAACCCTCGTGGTGTCGGACCAGGTCCGGATGAAGGTGAGGATATACCCGCCATCCACACGATGCAGCCGGAGCTTCCCTCATCCAGCGCCGTAAGAAGATGCGCTGTGAGGTCGCAGCCATAGCAACGCCTTGTGAATCATCGATGGGATCCTTACCTAGCGGGAGCACTTCTATAGGCATCTGGCCCAGCTTTCCACTTGACATGGTGAAGATTGTATCTGTTTTTAGTGATCCCTAACACTTGTTTCCATTCTGTGTTACTGTCTCCCTTAACTGGTTCTGGTGGCTGTGGATTGGCTGACCCGATGGTGCTGAATGGCGTGGTTTGGACGATTTTGGCGAGAATTGCACATCTGCCACGGGCCTTACACAGCAGGAAGAGCAAACAGCCAAGCCTAACAGTGGCCGCGCGGCCCAACCGGCCAGCAGGCCGCCCGTAGCGACGGGGGCCGCGCGGCCGACCGCGGCGCGACACACCAGGCCGCCGACGGCCCGGCACGCACCGCGAAAGGGCGCCAGCGCCCAACACCAAAACCCAACCTCGGCACGACAGCACTGCTGACCCTAAGTAACAGAGGCACTGCAGCACCCGCGCGCCCCAAAGACCTTCGCACCGGACAAAGCCGACCGACCAGAAACGACCAGGCAGCCACCCCCTGCCGACCCCGCGGGGCGTGCCCCCTCACCCCGGGTGCGGGCGCCTCAGCCCCGCCCCCTGAACCAACCCCCTCCCGCGCGCGTGCTGTCTCCCCCTGCCGCCATGCTGGGGGGGGCCGCCTCTCGGGAGCCCGCCGACGCCAGGCCGAGCCGATCAGTGCTGCATCTGGGGCAAGACTGGGGATAGCGGAAAGGAGGCAAGGAGCTGACAGGGACAGGGCGGGCGGGGGGCAAGTACAGCCTGTCACGCTGACTAGTTGGACAAGGCTGTATGCTCTTCTGTGTGAAGGCAGAATGACTTCACCAGGAGAGCAGCAAGGTTTAAGTCGCCACTGCGACCCAGTTGTACGACAGTACCACAGAACCAGCTTTAGAGGCTCCGGTCGCTTCGCTCCGTCGCATCTAAGCCAACAAAAAGCAAACCCAAATAAAGGTAAGGCCCATGGATTGTGTGTCTCCGGTGATGATGGACTCTGCATTGGCAAGTTTGGATGTATACATCCGGAAAAAACATTTGTAATTTGTCTGCTCTTGACAAGTAACGGTGTCGGAAGACTGTCCGTTGTCGCAAATCGAACTTTGCAACGACTTGGTTGACAGTTGCTTCGGATCTCAAGCTGTCGGTGTCATGCACCAGGTCTCCGGTGCTCGACCTAAGGTGCTCTCAGGCCACTCAGATGCGCTGTGCTCAAACCAAACCCTTACAGTGCATGAAGCCAAACTTGCAAAAGATCGACTGCAGGCACGTCCTGGTTGGCTTTCAGCACTTGCGGCCGAGGACCCCAACCCCAATAACGAAGACATTCAAGTTTTAGACAGCTCTTCCAGGACGTCCATTCATCCATTCATCAACCGGCTCGAAGTGCGGACACTCCCCAAACAAATTCCCTATCGGGTACACAGAGCAGTTTTCCAGGGCTTTCCCCCTCCTCGGCTTCCTTTCGTGCGTAGCAGTTGCAGCAAATACCTTGGCTGATTTATTCCAATCATGATATGCTGTACAACTTCAACACAAAAGTACATACTCTCATTCGTGGTCAAGAGCCGGGTCGCGGTGCCATCCATGCCCCACTATACCGCCAAGGCCTCGCCAAGTCACCAACCCAGCCCCAGCCCCAGCCCGAGCTGTCAACCGGCGGGACTCAGCCAACGAGCCTGAGCAGGCGCGAGGCAGCTGCCGCACCTCCTCAGAGCCTATTTTAGCCGTGTCAACTAGCCCTGGAAGTCCTGTCCCTCAGGGACTGATCCTGCCAAGCTGAAAGTGAAGTATAACAGGCCACGCCCTTGAGCTGCTTTCAAGAATCAATAATCATCAATACTCTCCGTTCCATGGTCAAAGGAAGAGCCAGTTCTCCTCCACTTAATGGAGTGGGAGGTGCCCTTTACATGCTGAGACCCGCCGCGGCCCATATGCAGCCGTGTGGCACGACCCCCCCACCAGTAACTTCCCCCCACCAGGTCCGATCCGAGGGCAACCGCAACAACGGCTGTCGCTTCTCATAACCGCACACGGCCCGCCCTCCCAGGAGCTTTACCCCCCAATAACCCCCCGAACAACAATTACCTTGTCGCAATAACGCTCAGTTCTTCTCGGGCCCTGCTGCCGCATCCTCTCCTGTGTCGGGTGCGGATGTGGACCTCACCGTTTGCCGCCGCAACACCCTCCCCCACCCTCGCGTTACGGGCACGTAACGAAAACACGCACGCGCAACGTCCTTGTTAGGCGATTGGGCCAGTCGAGAAGATTTTGCACCTGCATGAAGAAAGGAAAGGCTGGGTGAGTTGGCGTCGCTCCTCCCTTCTTTACCCCCACATATGCACACATGGTCAGTTGGGGGCAGTGGAACCGCGCAAACCCCCCACAACACATATGGGGGATGTCAGTTGATCTGTACACCACCATTAACAAATTAAATCGACAATCAACACCACGTGTCTCATCAACATCAACAACAATATCGGAAGGAAATGCACCCGCTGCCGGCCCGGATGACGGTGCGGTGCTGTATACAACACAGGCGCTAGAGACCGTTGTTTTTCTACTCTTCTGTTCTTTGGCTACTTACTGTACATGGCTGGCTCGTACCTTCCTCGCTCCTCCGCGGTGCGCCGCAGTGCGTTGAGCGGCTTCTGTTCAACAGATCGCAGCCTTGACGCGGACCTAGGCTGGACCTTGGCCGCACAGAGAACGTCCACTGGCAATGTCTGAGCAAGTGCGGTGGGCACACTACGTGGAGCGTCGGACGGGTGCCTCTTAACCGCTGCTGCTGCTGGTGCTGCTGGTACTGCAGGAGCGATAGTTCCTCCCCGCCTATGAACGTAGCGGGTTTGTGAGCTGCCGCAACACGGTCCAGAACCAGCCGAGAGAGAGAGAGAGAGGAGGATCACATCAGGATTTCCTCCGATGCGGCCCTCCTCCCTCCTCTCCCTCCCCCTTCCCTCCACCACAACCTCATTATGCACCGCTCCATCCGGCCCTTCGCTGCGGTTTGCCCTTCCGAGGGAGGTGGGGGAGGGAAGAGGGCCGCTGCGCGGGAGCATCCAGCATTAAGGAGTAGTTCGTGGGTAGTTAGAGCCGCTCATCGGCATCCTCCTCCTCCTCCTCTTTCCTTGGCAGCAGCCTCACTCGCTCGTGGTTCGTCTTTTCCCCCTCCTCCTGCTCGCTGGCGGGATGCCTACAACGGCGGCGGGAGGGAGGGGGCCCCGCGCAGTGTAAGGAAAACCCGGGGTTGGCTCCCAGGCTCGGTTTGATCGCAGGATCTTTGTCACGATGCACAGCTGGTTCCCCTCCCCCTCCTCCTTCAGGTCCTCCCCTCCAACCTGGTTGGGGTACATCGCCCACCCAGACTCCCTAAGCACACCTGAACCGCCTCCTCCAGCACCTCCAACAAAGCCGCCTGGCGCTGCAGCCAGGGCCGCGCACTGGCAGCCAGCTTGGCGCGGTCCACCGGCCGTACTTCGACGGCCCTCTGGTAGGCTAGGCGCTTGACGGGCTTGGCGGTGGAGCCGCGCGCTGCGGCCTCCTGCGCCATCTGCGCGGCGCGTGTGTCCGTACAGATGCGGAAGAAAACAAATTGGCCCTTCGGCAGGTAGTTAGGCGCTGTGGTCACTGGGCCCGGTGGTGCGGGTTGCGTGGCGGGGTTTTGGTGGTGCGGGTCGGGGGTTTGGGGGCTCAGGAGGTGCGGTTGCGCTGCTTGCAGAGACGGGTCTAGTTCGGTCTCCGTCACCAGGGGTGTTGGCGGCAGCGGCAGCGGCGCCGGCGCCGGCGGCGCCGGACTGGCTGGGCCCCTGGAGCAGCTTGGCGCTGATGCCGGCGCCGGCGCTGGTGCTGAGGTCCGCTCGGCCTGGGAAGGGAAAAAGTTGGCGGTAGCAGCTGAGGGCGTTGGGTGTATGCGGGCTGTAGAGGGTTGCTGCTGCACATCGGTGGCGTCGTATAAGAGGTGTTCCGGAGCACCCCCCCGGGTGAGGAATCGGATGACACCCTTGGCGTCGCATCGCGCGGGGTCTGAGACCTGACCGAAGTATGTGCCAGGTTCCAGTTGCGTCAACTGAGTGCGGGTGCCGATGGGTGCAAGGCGCACGCGCGTGGCGACGGGCTTGCCGCCATTAACGTGCTCCAATATGAACGTGACGGCGGTGCCTTCGGAGAACTGCTCCAAGCTGCAATCCTCAAGCGAGGATTCGTGAAAGAACACATCATGGACGCGGTGTGGGCAAGCTATGAAACCAAAGCTGCGGCGCAGTTTTGCGACGATGCCATGTTCAACGACAGCGCAGGTGTCCATGTACTGATAGGCAGGCCTTTGGCCAGCCCTGAGTTTTGGGGGATTGTCGCACAACCCAGCAGCGTTGTCCTGCTCCGATAAGCGTATAAGCTGAACATGAGTACGGAGCGGGCAAGTCGGTTGTCGTCCAACAGCCTTAGGCAAAATCCTTCTAGCAGGAAGCACTTTCCCCCTGCTGTACTCCTGCTAGTTGCAAGGCGCTCCATACACTAAGACTGCATACATCGGACGAGATGGATCAAATTTGCTGTGTCATATTAAGTTCTGTGGGATAAGTTAACGCCTTATAAAATGGGCTACAGCATCTTAGATATTATTGTCCATTGAATTATACAAGTTCCTCTTGCGATCAGTAGTTTGCCTTCAGCGAAGGAAAAACGGAAGTCGACGGGCAGCATAACCGGGCGAGGAGTATGGCGGCAAGGCCATCTCTTCTGGATAATTTGGGCGAGGAGGTTACGGGTATCGTTGCGCCGGTGTCCCTCTGTATGGCAGTGACCGTTCTGTTGGTCCGCCTTCTCAACCCAGAAGGCTCCTCCTCATCGAGCTCGGTGCTAATTGCCAACATTGCATATCAAGAACAGGTAATCTGTCTTGCCTTAGTGTTGTGCCTTGACGCAGCTGCCTGCATGTTCATGTCTCAACTTTCCACGTGACATTTTTGGTTGTACCCATAATGGAGTGCGTCACCGATCTGCACTTTGTGACAATATGTGCAGGCAACGGACTCCTCGGGCAAGAAACTAGGAGGCGCCCTCCTAAATGCCATTATTTTTGTGGCCGTTATCGGGGGAATGACGATTCTACTATTCCTTCTTTTCAAATACAAAGTAAGTGATGATGTGACGCGTCCCTACAGATCGCCTGGCTGGTCCCCTCCCCCCGAAGGTCCCAATCGTTTACACACCGGCATGCCGTGTGTGCATGCGCATTTTCGAAGCATCGAAGTGCATATGCTTTTGTCTCAATGTTTAGGTGGTAAAGACAGGGTGAGAGCGGAGGTACGGAAAATCTTGCGCCCACGCTAGACCCGAGCTAGACGCTTGCTGCCGGTTGCCCTTGCAGCGGACAGTAGAGCCCACTGCATGTATGGGTATGGGGTTAGGCTGGGGTTGGAATGGACCGCTGTAGTCCTCGGGGTAGTCCCCGGCGACACTCTTCGCTCCCCTCCCCCCCGCGCCGCGCACACCCGCACCCACACAACCAATCATATACGCGCGCGTGCAGCGCTCGATAAGCGATGCTAACCTCAACAACACGCGGCATTCCAAGTAACCCTGCGTGCTTGTATGCCCGCGCACACACGCGCAGTGCTACAAGTTCATTTACGCCTACATGGGATTCGCCGTCTTCAACATCTTCTTCTTCCTGACGGGCGCGCTCTTCATCCAGGTTATGCAGGTAGGTGGCTGGGTGGGTGGCTGGGTGGGTGGGTGAGGCATGGGCAACAACACGGTGTACACGTCCACCTAAGTGGTACAGTGTGCGTGTGATGGTGGCGGCGGTGCACACACGCGTGGGTGGTAACCGAGTGACGCATTGACTGCTTGAGAGGGAACCGGGGTCTGGATTCCGGATTCTCCAGGGTCCGAATTTGAATCCGAATTTGAGTTCGGATTTGTGATTTTATTACATCCAGTGCAATAGGACTACGAAAGGCCGGCGGTGGCCCTCCTCAGCCCCTGCTCCTCGTAGGGCCCACCTGGCGGCGGCTGTAAGACCGCCAATGCACGTTCCCGAACAGCATTCTCCCGCGACAGACTGACATATCTACCGACTGACCGGGGGAACCCAAAGCCACCCGAGTGCCTGTGGTGCATGAGAATGTTTGCCTGACTGTGATGTCGCTTCCCTCCCTACCCCCGGGCATACTGCTCGTTTTGATCACTGAGTTGTGCACTGAGCTGATGTGGCACATTGGTGTCCGGAGGTTTTCTATTTATGTTTCCTGGCGCCTACCTTCACCTACCTACACCTACCTACACCTACCTACACCTACCTACACCTGCTCACCACCTACCTATACCTATTGGCCCTGCACCACCGCTCGCTCACCCGCCCTCCCACTGTTCGTCCGTCCAGCACCGGCCCTTGAAAACGCCCTATCGTACTGTCGTACCAGGTCATCAAGCTGCACATTGATGCCTTTTCGCTGGCGTACGGCCTCTTAAATTTTTCGGTGGGTAAAGTCGAGCTGGTGGTTCAAACATCCCGCGCGTGTTGCCGCGCTATATCGTTGCTGCTGCGCAAGTCCGTGCATCAATGAAATTCCTTCAGAGGACTTGTGTGCGACACCATTGCGCCCCGTCAGTGTGTACCCCGTCAGTGTGTACCCCGTCAGTGTGTACCCCGTCAGTGTGTACCCCGTCAGTGTGTACCCCGTCAGTGTGTACCCCGTCAGTGTGTACCCCGTCAGTGTGTACCCCGTCAGTGTGTACCCCGTCAGTGTGTACCCCGTCAGTGTGTACCCCGTCAGTGCCGCCGCTTCCTCCAATGCGGGGTTCCCCTCCTCCTGCGCTGTTACAGCAGCTACAGCTGTAATTGCTGCAAATGTCTATCTCGCTTCGCCTTGACTGCGAACAAACGTTTATCGCGCACGTGCTGTTCTCGTCCTCCTCAATGTGCTCTCGTGTCCCTGCCGCTGATGCCCTGCTGATGCCACGTTATGTCCCGTCAGGTGGTTGGGACCATGGGCTTGCTCTTCGTGCCCATACCGCTGCTTATGAAGCAGGTGGGGCCAGGGGGGGGGCCAGGGGGGGGGCCAGGGGGGGGTGCC
>NW_003307589.1:499254-501309 GCF_000143455.1 Volvox carteri f. nagariensis
GGGCCCGGGGGGGGGCCCCCGGGGGGGGGGCCGGGGGGGGGGCCCGGGGGGGGGCCCCGGGGGGGGGCCCGGGGGGGGGGCCCGGGGGGGGGGCCAGGGGGGGGGCCAGGGGGGGGGGCCAGGGGGGGGGGCCAGGGGGGATTTGCTCAAGAGATTTCCTACAGACTTCAACATGATTCCCCAATCCCCTGTCTAACTGTTCGCAACACACACACACACACACACACTCTCTCTCTCTCGCCCAGCCGCATTTTTTCACACACATGCAAACGGCAACAATACAAGTTCGTCGTCCATATCGCCGTCGTCGTCTCTATCGCAGTTGTACCTGATCTGGGTGGGCATCATCGTGGCGTATATCTTCACGTGGATCCCGGAGTGGACTGCCTGGGTCATTCTCGTCCTCATGGCGCTGTACGACATTGCTGCCGTACTCATCCCCGGCGGGCCCCTCAAGGTATACGACGTAAAGGTTACGGCAATCCCCTTTTGGGGGAAGGAGGGAGGAGAAGCTGCCGGGGAATGATGGGGATTGGGTGGGGGGTCGTTTTGGTCTGTTGGGGAAACCGCTGTGGGTCCTGTTTAGGACACCGCGCGGGAGCGCACAGCTCTTTCTGATCTGAACACCCGGTATCCGCCGCCAACTGCACACGGATGCCATTTCTCGCTCTTTCCGCTTTCCGATCCTGCTGCGCTGCGCTGAGGTGAGCTGCGCTGCGCTGAGCTGCCCATATCGGGCGGGAAACCTGTGGATGGCCTTTAGACCTGTGTCGCTGCCCTTGTCGTCCAGGCCCTGGTGGAGATGGCCATTGAGCGGAAGCAGGACCTGCCGGCGCTCGTGTACGAGGCGCGTCCAGCGGGGGGCAGGCCGTACGTCCGGGGGTTTGGAAACCGCGGGAGACCGGCGCCGCCGCAGGCTGACGGAGCTGCTGGTGGGGGGCCTGGTGGGGGGGGCGCTGCAGCCCCCGGTGCTGGTGTTGCGCCGCATGCAATTGCGGAGGGAGCGGCTACGACGACTTTGGCGGCGGCGGCGGCGGCTGCAGCAGCACCGGGCGCGATGGAGATGCGGCGGCCAATGTCCCAGCGTGGGTCACGGCCGGCGTCGGCGGGGGATGCGCAACGCGGCGGCGGGAGCAGCGGCGGAGGCGGAGGTGGCACAAGTGGCGGGTGGGTGACGGGGCCGTCGCGAATGTCGCTGGCGGCGCCGGAGACGGCGGCGCTGCCTGGCGGTGGCGACGGCGGCGGTGGAGGGGAGGTAGTGGGCAGCGGCCCCGCGGGTTGGTCAGTCGGGGATGATGTAAGGTGAGGGGTGTGTTAGGGGCTTTGTTATTTTGTTAGTCTGGGGAGGCTGCAGAGGAGGAAGAGATGGGAACGTAAACCTGAAGAAGAAGAAGAAGAAGAAGAAGAGAAGGAGGAGTGCAACACTGAGCTACCTGTGTATTGCCTGTCTACATGCATATCGAGTTAGCAATGGCCTCTGTGTCTACCCAGCTATCCACCTATATATATTTTTATCGCCTACCTACTTACCCCATCGGTCTACCACCTACTTACCCCATCAGTCTACGTATCCACCTACATGGCTTTTGGTTGGCTAGCCACCAGTGCCGGTGTGGTGGAGTAACGAAGGGAGGGAGTAAGAGGGGGCACAGATGTGTGTGTCTTCCGACTGTGTGTACGGGAAGAGAAGGGAAGGAAGGGAAGGCTGTCCAGTCTGTGTGTGCGTGTGGCGTCCTAAAGGGGGTGGGGTACCTGCGCTGCCCTGCAGGACCCTGTTGTGAGCGGGCACCAGGGCGAGAGAACACCACCCGCTGAACCCCCCTTCCCCGCAGACACACACACACTCCTCACACATGCACATACACATGCACATACACACTCCTCACACATGGACATACACACCCCTCACACATACACACACGTACACGCATACACACACGTCACGCCCCTTCAAACCCGTGAAACCCTTCCTGACGCCTACCCGACCCTAGGGGGCCGTCATCGGGGATCATTCTCTGTTTCACCTCCTCCCCCCCTCCTGCCCCCTCCTTCCCC
>NW_003307589.1:501359-510281 GCF_000143455.1 Volvox carteri f. nagariensis
TTAACTCCCCCTTCCAGCCCCTTTCTCCGCCTCGCCCACCACCACCCTCGTCCACCACCAGCCCCTCCGCTGCTCCTCCTGATCCTCCCCTCCCCCACCAGGTCATTCGGCAGCCATCAGGGACTCGACCTCGTGCAGCTGCAGTCGCAGTCCCAGACCAGAAGGGGTGCGGGCGGCCCGCGGCCCGTGGCGGAAGGTCGGGAGGTGGGGCTGGGAGAGGCAGAGGCGGGTGCTGCGCCGTGGGCGCTGCTGCCCGTGGAGGAGCCGCCGCAGGTGGGCGAGCTCCCTGAGTGACTCACTCTTAACGGGTCAAGAGAGGAGGAGGGATCCTCTGCCCATTGCTGTCCGGAGACGGGGTGGCAGGGACACGCACACACACATACACGTACACACACACTACACTGTTGGGATTGGATAGCAGCCCCTGGCCATTGGTCAGATACTTGTAACTTTTACACAGACACACACACATACATACAGACACCAACACACAGGTCTCCCTGTCCCTGTCTGCCTCTATGCCCTCCCTCATGCAGCCCCCTCCGCAAGGCGGCGGTCGCAGCGGCAGTGTTGGGGCTGACTCCCTGCGTGAGCGGCTGTCTAAGGTGCTGTCCTCCCCCCGGCGGGAGGCGGGGGGAGGTGGTGCCGGTGCCGGGGCCAGTAGTGGTGAGTGGAAGGAGCCCCTCATCCAGCCGCCTGGAAGCACCAGCGCGGAGCCGCAACAGGCTCTGAGGATATCCGGTACCACCCTGGCGGCCGCCGCCTCCACCTCCCCCGGGGAGAGTGGGATGCCGAGAGCAACACGGGTACGGGCTGAGGATCGTGGTGGGCGCGGGAAAGACGCTTGCTGTTGAATGTATTCTTGATAGCTGCTGTTAGATTGGACTAAGCCTGCCATATCACATTTTCTCCTTCCCACGGTGGCGGCCTCTTCACCCTCCTTCACCCTCACCCGCAGACCGTCAGCGGTGGCCCCTCCGCCACCGCGTCCCCCGGTAGCAGAGGTGGCAGCTACGACCCTGCCCTGGCCCCGGCCGCCGCCGCACACCGAGGTAGCGGCGGCAGCGGCGGCGGCGGCGGCGGTGACAAGGGGGGCTGGGAGGACCCACAGCTCGTGAAGGCGCACCAGCTGAAGCAGCAAGGAAGTGGTGGTGGTGGTGGTGCTGGTGTTAGCAGCAGTCGGCGGGAGGGTTCACCCAACACGATGCGTGTGAGGGCGGTGGCCCCGGCTCTGAGCCAGGATGTGTTGGCTGAGGCTGTCAGGTGGGAGGGGGAGGGGCGGGGAGGGGAATGGTTTGCAAGAGAGGTCGGGGGAGGAGGGAACGAGGGAGGAAGTGCGATTTAGGAGAGGGGGAGAAAGGAGGGGATGGGGGGAGTGTGGTTGGTGTGCACTTGTGTTGGAATGGGTTGGTGTTGGTTGGGGGCCTTGGGGCGCGGCTGGGGGTAGTGTGGCTCTTTGGACGTGTTTCGTTGCATGCTGAGAGCTTGTGCGTCCTAAAGGGTGGATATATCCCGGACGATGTGCCTCCTCGGCCCTCACCCCGTCTTATTGCACCATCGTCATGGGGGCCTCAACCACTTTACCAACCTCCTCATCCCGCCTCCGTCCCCTCCTTCCCCCGTCCTTCGCACCTCTCCTCTCCCTTTCTACCGCGCACATGGCCTCTATCCAACCCTGGCCACATCGCTGTCCGCAACCACTCCACATCCAACAATTCCGCACCACCCATACCCCCAGCAGCCCCGCACGTGCCCGCAAATCCGCCATCACTCCTCCCACCCCCACCACCTTCACCGGCATTACCGGTACCGCCACCACCACCTCGCCGTGCGACCCCCTGACTACGGCCCCTGGTGCCGACAGGCGCACCAGCCGCAACATGAGTGACGGCGGGCAGCACCCGCCCGCGTCATCATCGCCACCAGTGCCGCCACCGCCACCGCCAGAATCGGGACAAGATGGCGAGCGACGCCGCGGAGATGGGCAACTGGCGCCGACTGAGGGCGGCGGCCGGGGGCAAGAAGAGGCGTTCGAGGTGGACCTGCCGGATGCGATCAAGCTGGGGCTGGGCGACTTCATCTTCTACTCCATGCTCGTCGGCCGAGCGGCGATGTACGACTTCATGACCGGTACGTACGATTGTAGGAGATGCCCCGGAAAGGCGGGCATCCATTGCTTTCGGCGCATGTTCCCAACTGGGGACCGTTTTAGGGACGGCAGGTGGCTGGGGGAGGGGGGAGGGGGGAGGGGGAAATGAGGCGGCGCGTCTGGGGCGGTGGAGCGAACACAGGTTGTGGGTAGTTGTTGTGGTGGAGAGGGCCGAGGTGGCGGCCGCTGCCGAGTCAGCGTGGGCCAATCTCCGACAGCCTTGCTCTCCCTCTCTCTCTCTCTCGGTGTCAGGCCACCCGCATCAGCACTCATCGGGCATCCTGCGCAGCCTTCATCATCTGGGGGGCTGGAGCAGGTCCCGATGCGGCCGTTCTCCCCCTACCTGATAGGCACAACTCCCTCCCCCTCCCTCCCTTTCAACCACAGAGGTCATGGAACGGCCTTGTCCTCTTCCCTCCTGGGTCCTCTGGGTCCAGTGGGGTTCCCCTCAGAATGTCCCCGGAGTCGCGCATCCATCCCCCACTGCCTCCCTCACCCTGCTTCCTCTGCACCCTTCCCGTCCCGTCCCGCCCCGCCGCAGTGTTCTCTGCCTACCTGGCCATCATTGCGGGTCTGGGTTTGACTCTGCTGTGTCTGGCCATCTACCAGAAGGCCCTGCCCGCCCTGCCCTTCTCCATCGCCCTGGGAGTGGCATTTTACTTCCTCACCCGCCTCACACTGGAACCGTTCCTGGTGCCCATGTCGACTCACCTCACGTATTTCTGAAGGACAGCAGCAGAAACAGCAGCTGCAGAAGGAAGCAATAGAAATGGTTCGACTGACCCTCGTGACCCTGCATGGCGACTGACCCGCGGGTCGTGGAGAGACTGGCTGTCGATGTTATGCTACAGTGTGACCCAGATCCGGATCCAGTCCTGGTGGGGTCCGCTGTCCCACACCTCCTAGCTGCCCCCTCGACATCCATCCGACCCCGAGTTGGCGGGGGCGGACGGAGGGGGTGGAGGGGGCCGTCCGGGGGGACGGATGGGGGAGGAAGAGAGACATCTGCAGGCTGGGGCCACTGGTGGCCACACGCACCCGCACCAGTGGCGACAGCCCGTTAGCGATCAAGAGAAGAAAGAGATTGAGAGATATGGGGAGTGGGAGGGAGGGGGGTTACTGGAAGGAGGGGTGACCGGACGGCGATGGGAGGGACCTCCTGGAGTGTACAGGAACAGAAACTGGGCCCCATCGGTGGACCTCTATATGAACTGTTTGCAACACCTCCATCTACGCCAGCTGCTGCTGCTGCTGCTACTGTTGCCGGCCTGTCGTCATGCTTAAGGTGTCTGTGTCGCTGTGTATGGGTACTGCAATCCGTACCCGTACCTGCATGTGGGATCCCTCTTCGTTGTCGCAAAGTCCGCTTGGAGAAGGGGAAGCAGGAGGGCAGAAATAGAAGCGGGTAAGGCCATTTGTTAGGAACCTTACGGTGCACACAGCTACGTCTTTTTATTTTTGATAACGATCCGAGGTGGTTACAGGTGCGAGGTGAGCGGCCTGTCTCCCTTGGTGTGGGATGGTTGCCTTTGGAGAGGCAACACGACATGACGTACGGTATGGCACACAGGAGCTTCCGTCTGTCGTTTGCCTGTCTGTGCGTCGGTCGGGGTGGCGGTACGCAAGCCACAAGGCACATCATGGTGCTACGAAATAAGCGGGGCCTTATCAAGGGCCCGATATGGGTCGTACCGTGCCGTACAAGGTCGTGCCGCGCAGCGATTTGCCAGTATGGCGCCTAATGTAGACGCAAATATATGTATTATATCTTAATTGTTATACATGCAGACGTGTGCAATCGGTGCACAACGTGAAAGGCTGTTGGAGAAAGGCCCTCTGGAGAAGCCCGTTGTTAAGGGTTGGTGCGAGCTGGAGTCGCTTTGCTCATTCTAGCGGTTTCCAGGCAAGGAGGACGCCGACTTAAGTACGGAAAAGAGCTGACCAGTCGGGAGGGGGGAACTCGCAATGCTCGCAGACGTTGCCGGGCATATTGCATGAATGTGCGAATTTCTCCACACCCCTACCCGATCGCTCTGTTGTTAGCGGCTTTTCATTTGGAGGCGATGGTCGGGAAGACGCAGGGGAGATACCAGATGCAGAGATGTACACGGTAAACTGGAAAACTTCCAAACTGATGCACGAAATGCAGGACTCCCGGACGGCTTGCGACTGGCGTTTTACATCGCTCCCCGTACAGTACCATAGCCCGATCCGGTAGAAACAGTCTTCGGAAACCACCCGGCCCTACCGTATCCTCCTCCGCCGGTCAGTGCAGGCACTGCCGGCCAACGCAGCCACCCCCGCCGTGTGTTATGACCTGATCACAGCGGCCTTTCCAGCGCTCCAACAGCCAGTTATACGCGCCCCGCTATATCTGGCCTGACTGCATACATATCTACGTCGGCGGCGACGGATCTGCCGTCGCTGAGCAGTGCTCCTCAAAGTGCCCCGCTACACAGGTCGAGGGCTGTCCGTCCGCCGCCACGATATCCCCCACCAGGGAGTACCCCTTGAGACTGTACGGACATACACCGCCTGTAAGAGATAACACCCAGGCTTGCAAGCCGTACATCGGGTCCGTAAGAGTGATCTCCAATTGATCAAAATCGCCGCGACCATCATCCAGAAAAGCTCCGCAAACCTTCAAAAGAGGATAGACTCGCTTGTCTTCGTCGTACATGGACGAGCATTCCGTCACCGTAAATGGCACAGAGATCGTGACGTACGTAACATATCTACGTGCACGTGCATGCGTCGTGAAAGCGCATTCTCATTCGCCACACTGCTGGGGGTTGGGTTCCCTCAGTTCAGTGCAGGTCATGTTGCCCCAAGCCCCACCCACCCCACCTTCCCCCCAGCTAAACACCTTAAGGAATTCCTTAGTCATACATCGCCACTACCAACCCACACACGGCACGCAGGTTTCCAGACGCGCACTGCCCTCCTCCTGACCCGCGATGCTCAGGCGCCATCCTTGCCCCCTTCCACCTCCCCTCCTAATGTCCCGCTATCACTGCCATATGTTCATATATCCCCATCATATGCCAAGAGCCCCTGCAGCACCGCCCGAGCCCCCAGCCGCCGGGCCACCTCCAGAAGTGGCTGTCCGTACCGCCGACATGACATGCTCGTCCAACCTAGCCAGTGCTGCGTCCAGGGAGGGCCCATGCAGTGCGGCACACGCAGCCAGGCCATCCCGCAGAGAAGGCCCTACTCGCATGTAGGAGGCGGGGTCTGCCTCCCGTGACTGTCGGGGTTTGGGTGTGACGAGGGGGCGAACGGCGACGGCGTGCTTTTCAGTTCAAGGTGTGGGATCATTCATTTCAGGAGTGGGATCAGAGGGTGCGTGTATGCAGCAGCTGAGGATGGGGATGGGGATCAGTCTTAGGACCGAATGGGGGTGTCGGGGTGGGCGAGGACGATTAGGGGGATGGGGGTAAAGCGGCGCGGACGAGGCGACAGGAAGCTAGGCACGGAGCGACCCCGCCGGGCCCCACGGGACGAACGGGGTCATGAGCGTGTAGAGGGGTCGTTCAGAGGAGCGTCAGCAGCACACAACGCGCGCGAGGCGGTTGAGCTCGTAACGGAGGAAACGAAGGGCTAACGAGTCCTCTACTCAACATGACTCCTGAATGTTTAATTCCCTCCACTTAAAACTTCCTCCCCCATTCGCACAACTGTCCACCCCATGTCCTCCCCATTTCCTGCACCGCCCCCTCCTCCACCCCCTCCTCCATCCCTCCCCCATCCCTCCCCGAATGTTCCCTGACGACAAAGCTGGGGCTGCCCGACCCCGCACCAAGGTGTGACCCAAGTACCCCACCTGCGCTCGGCGGTTCACCTCCCCCTCCGCCTCCTCCGAGTCAAGTGCGGGTCCCGCAATCCTCTCCATGCCCTCCTCCCCCGCGCCCTGGAGGGCCCCCGCGGAGAAGAAGTCGTAGCTGAGCGGCATCCCGCCCTCCGCCGCGAACCCGCCGCCACCGCCGCCCTCCGTCTCGTACCTGCAGCCAGGTCGCCATGCGCCGAGATAATGGTGCTGAAGGCAGGTTGAGGTTTTAGTTGGGACGGACCAGTACATGAGAGAAAATCGGCCACCCACCGCGGCCGCCGACATTCACCCATCCATTCAGACATCTCTCTTTTCTCTCTTTTCTCTCTCTCTTTTCTCTCTCTTTTCTCTCTTTTTTCTCTCTCTTTTCTCTCTCTCCCTCTCCTTCTCTCTCTCTCACGCGCACACACGAATGCGAACACACTCTCTATCGTCAGCTCGCAGCCCAGGGCGGTGCAGCCCAGCGAGTTTGAGACAGCAGCAATCGCATTCGCAGCCGGCCCCTACTGCTACCTGCTACCTGGAGGGGCTGTGGCCGGGTAATCAGCAACAGCAGCTCCTTCACCCTACCCCTCCCTCCCTCCCATCCCTCCCTTCACTTTGGACGCCGTCGGCATCTCATCTCTCCCTTGAACTTCTTGCAACATTACATGAATTCCCCCTCCCTCCCGCAAACCGCCCTCCCTCTCCTCCTCCTCATCCTCCTCATCCTTCTTCTTCTTCCTCCCTCCCCCCTCTACTCACCAAACTGCGGTCACTGCGGGCAGTAGCACCTCCAGCAGCCCCAGCGGAACCCGGCTGGGTAGGGCCAGAGCCCGGCACAGCGCCAGGGCACACAACCTCCTGGACCCCGCCTGGCCTATGGAGTCGAACTGCTCCGCCCACAGCTCCAGCAGCCGCCACAGCACCACCTCACTGGGAGCTGCTCAGGTAGCGCAGCGGGGGGTGGCGCCGGGGGGAGAGGGGGGCAGAGGCCGACACAGGATGTTGGTAGGCAGGTAGGACTGGGCGGGACGGGTGACGGGTGGTGAGGGTGGTGAGGGTGAGGTGGGGCAGGGCCCCGTGGGAGCGATACGAGTTCCGGACGGTCGGCGATGGCGACGGAGAGACCAAGGACGTGAGGAAAGATGGAGAGGCGGTATTGACCGTGTGTTTTGGTTTGAGAGAAAGGCCCCAATAGGTACATCACACTGTGTGTGTCTGTGTGTGTTTGTCTGTATGTCTGTGTGCTTTTGGTAAGCCAGCATGTGTGTGTGCGCGCGTATGCATGTGCGTACATACGTACATGTGTATGTGCGCGTGTGCGTGTATACGTACATGTGCCGGGGACACACACACACACACATTTCCATTCACGGTTCCTCTCACCTAGATCAGCGGGGATGCTCTCCCGCCCGCAGCCAACCGCCGCCGCCAGCGCCCCCGCATCTCCCCCTCCCCCTCCCGCCGCCGCCCCCGCCGCCGCCACTGCAGAACACACCTCCCCGAACTGCTGCGGCGCCACCAGTATCATCCGCGCGAGTACCGGCCAGGAGTTGGACACCACCAGACTGGACTCCTGCGCGGGGGGAGATACGGACGGACATACAGACGTACAAAACCACATACATTTACACGGGTGACGTGCTCAGCTTTCAGTTTCCTATTGCGACGCCATACTATTCGCCTACACTGCTCCGTATGCTGCACAACGTACCGCATAGTGCTAGCTTTGTTGCGCCGATACTTCCAACCATCAAGCTCCACCACACCACACCCACCACCCACATTTCCAACCACATTTCCACATCCATCCACCCTCCCCGGGCAGCAGCCTCACCTTTCCTCCCAGCATCATGCCCACCAGCCGTGTCAGCACGGGCTGCAGGGCGGTGGCGGCTGCCTGGGGGGCCGAGCTCAACATCGCCTCCAAGGTGGGCAGGATCAACAACATGCCCCGCTCACTAACATTGCCTGGGAAGGAGTAGGGGGAGGAGGAGCGGGAGGACGGGCAAGAGGGCACACAGGCAGCAGCAACCGAACCGCGACAGTGATTGAGGACACAGAGCGGGTCCCGCAGATGCGGTGGATACAGAAATGCGGGAGGGAGGGAGGGAGAGAGAGGGAAGGAGGGAGGGAAAGAGAGGCAAAGAAAGGGAAGGAAGCCAGTAGAAACACATCAAAAGCGATACGGCAAAGTCAAGGCGCCAGATTTCAAGCAGCAGCCGTCACGTCATATGCCATCATGTCATCACGGCTAAGTTCATCATTGAAACACATCCACCCACCCACAATCGCCAGCAGCACCGCGAGCACGTGCTGCCCCACTGCGCTGTACAGCATCGGCCCCGAAACCAGGGCTGCGCTGGACAGGATGGCGGATACCTACAGCGGGAAGAAGGGGGAGAGAGAGGAATCAGGGAGATACACACACACACACACACACACACGCACACACACACACACGCGCGCGCGCGTAAATGAGCAAACGAGCTCTCAAGAGGCAGACAATGTGAGGTTTAAGTGGTCCCTCTGATTTCACATAAACACACACAACATCCATACATCACATACAAACACACGCACACACGCCCCTTACCAGCGGCAGGTGTTCCGTCGACGCCTCCGCAATGACCGCCAGAGCAGGGAAGGGACTCAGCAGTGCCTGCAGAGTGCCCTCGCGACCGGGAACCACACGGACAGGACACGGAGCCGCCACCGCCGGGGACGGGGGTGACGGTACCGCCAATGGACCGCCACCACCACCACCACCGCCAGGACCACCGCCACTACAACCACCACCACCACCGCCAGCTGCCGCCGCTGCTGCTGGATCTGGTTCGCAGCAGCTTGGTGCGTTCCTCAGTGCCACCAGCCACAAAGCCAAGCCGTCCTCCAGCAGCCCCTCAGATACCTTCATACGTGATGTGGGGTGGGGTGGGGTGGGGTGGGGTGGGCGGAAGGG
>NW_003307589.1:510331-511896 GCF_000143455.1 Volvox carteri f. nagariensis
TCTCCCCCCCTTCCCCCCCGTCCGCCCCCTCCCCCCGCTCTCACCTCCGGCTGCCCCAAGTCCAGGCTGTAGCCCAGCAGCGGCATCACCAAGGGGTACAGCGCGGGGGACTCGGAGCCAGTCAGGTTCACCAGCCGCTGGACTGCCTCCATGATCTGAGGGGGGAGAGATCCCGGAGGCGGGGAGCCGGAGGGGGTACGGAGGAGGCGGGGAGGGGCAGGGGGAGGGGGAGGTGTAACCAGGGGCAGGGAGGGGGGAGGAAGGAGCAGGCGACAAGGGGGGGGGGGGGAAAAGATGAGCAGGAAGGGGAACTTCTGGGGCGATCCCCCACCTCCTTTCCTCTAACCTTGCGGTCCTTACCCCCTCCCCCTTCATATGTATGCCCTCGCCACACATTTACACCGCCCACCCCGATCAACCCCATGTCTACCGGCCCCATTAACCCGTTAACTTTAGGACGCAAAATGCAAAATGCAAACTCCCGATGCCCTCCTCCTCCCCCGTTTCCCTCGCAACACAAAGCAACAACACACAGCACGGCATGACACGCACGGCGCACCTGTATCCGCAGCAGTGTCTGTCCCGCTGCGCGCTCCCACAAAGCCGGTAGCGCCGAAACCAGGGGCATCACGTGCGGAGCCAGGGTCTCGTCACACCGCTGAATGACCAGATTCAGGAGACCAAAGGCCTGCAAGACACGCACGTCATGCCAGAGAGGACAGAGAGGGAACAAAGAGGGTTTGGCTGGGTGGCTGCCTAGGTTAGGTGGGGAATAGGGGGAATAAGGTACTTTCCCACACGTACCCCTCTCCTCCCTTCTCCTCCCTGCTCCTCCCTCTGGGCCCCTCTCCGGGCCCCGTACCTCCCCTCACCTGTTTCTGTGTGTCCAAGTCCTCAGTGCCCCCCATAAGCCGCAGCAGCAGCTGCAGACAGCTGGGCAGCAGCGGAGCAAAGGGGCTCTCCGTGAAGGAGAAGTCGCCCACCAACGCGGTAAGGGCGCCGATGCCGGACAGCGCCACGGCGGCGTCAGGCTCCGACATAAGACCCAGCATGGCGCCGTACAAGGCCGGCCTGGCAGCGGAAACGGCACGACGCGGCACAGTGGCGATGGAGATGGCGGATGGATCGAGAGGGAGGGAGAATCGGGATTGTGATTGTGATGGGGCTGGTTCCGGAGCCTCAGGAGTAGGGTGGGCGGGGAGGGGCGGAGAGGGGAGGAGAGGACATGGCAAGCAGGCCTCCATAAAACCCTCTCCCTTAACAACCCTGTCCCCCCCGCTCGTTCCCATCCCATACCCCGCCTTGCCCCTCCACGTCTCGACTCCCCTTTCGGGGGACGAAACGAAAGAAACGAGCACGAATACGCACATGCACATGCACACAAGCACATGTATATATATGTATATATATGTATATATATGTATATATATGTATATATATGTATATATATGTATATATATGTATATATATGTATATATATGTATATATATGTATATATATACATATGTATATGTATATGTGTGTGTGTGTGTTTGCCTCGACATACGGTCCAAACTCCCTGCCCG
>NW_003307589.1:512170-513229 GCF_000143455.1 Volvox carteri f. nagariensis
AGCCTCCCCTCCCTCTCCCTCTCCCCCCTCCCTCCCCTCCCCCTCCCTCTCCCTCTTCCCCCCCACCTGACAGGGTCCTCCTGCTCCACTCTGTCCACGTTGGCCGCCACCACCAGTCCGATACGCCGCCGAATAGGCTTGTTGGCGGGACCCACATCGCCAACTTCCTGAGGTTGGGACTCGGAACGGGAGGGGAGAGAGGAGGGGGAGGGTTTTGTCCGTGTCCGTATTGGAACGTATTGGAAACCTACAGACCCACTGCACGTCACCCCCCTTGCCACTCGCCCAACCGTTTCCTCTTTTCCCCGGAGCTCCCCAAGAACGCACACATACACATACACACACACACAAGCGCGCGTGCCGTGCCTGCAGCAGGCTTCCAGTAAGCCAGGCTCGGAAGTCCAGGTAGTCGTGCAGCTCGTACGCCCCGGCCGCAAGGGCGCCGTACACAGAGTCCTTGTGGAGAATCTGGCACGTGGAATAAGTGTTGGATGCATGTCAGCTGGGTATATAGCTCGGGAAAAATCAAACGAAATGTTTTACTACAGAAAATCTTGGTCAAAATCATAACTGTCCTTCCCAAAATCTGCTCAGCTAGGGACATTGCTACTTCCCCGCTTTCTATAGTAGCTTTTATTTCCCAACTGCCGACGGGGCAAATGCGGGTATACCATATGGGGTTCACCTGGGAGGCGCGCAATCTACAAATCTAATCGAACCCCGCGGGGTTCTGAAGGAGGGCGGAGAGAAAGAAGGGGAAGGGGGAGGGACGCCTTTCCCCTTCCTCCCTCCCTTCCCCACATGCTATCAAAACAGCATACATACAACAACCACGCCAGGAAGGTAAGCAAAGCCAGAGAAAACAGCCACCTACCCCCCCTGCCCCCCACTCACAGCCCCCTTTCCACCCCTCAGCCGCCCCCCGCCCCGCCCCGCCCTCCCCTCACCTGCATGGGCACCCCCACCAGCCTCTCCCCGCCCAGGCTATCCGCGGGGGTGCCCGGGGGCGCCCCCGCCTGCACTGCGGGTAGCAGGGAGGCGACTGCGGGACCCAGAGGC
>NW_003307589.1:513423-537504 GCF_000143455.1 Volvox carteri f. nagariensis
GAAGGGGGCGGGGGGGGAGGGGAGGAAAAGGGGAGGGAAAGGGGAGGGAAAGGGGAGAGGTGTGGCGGCAGCTGCAGGAGGGGGGAGGAAAATCAATTTCAAAGGCAAGTGGGAAATAGCAGGGAGGGAGGGAGGGAGGCCAACACATGCAAGGTCAAAGCAACAGCCGCCGTAGGAGGCTGAGGGGCGGTATAAAAGGTAAGCAACAGCCGCCGTAGGAGGCTGAGGGGCGGTATAAAAGGTAAGCAACAGCCGCCGTAGGAGGCTGAGGGGCGGTATAAAAGGTAAGGTGGTTAAAAGGTGGCAGGTAGGGGAATCATAAGAGCAGGAAATAGTCGATCAAGGCCTGCATGGAGGAAGAGAAACATCCACGCACACATAAACATCCACGCACACACATACACACATACACATACACATACGCGCGCACACTCACACACACACACACACACACACGTACCTGCAGCAGCACCAGGTAAAGCTGTTCCGCCGCCAGTGCCAGGCTGTCCTGCCAGGCCCCCCCGGCGTGCGAGTGGGCGAACTCCTCAGGGGAGTCCCGCCACTGCTCCAGATCGGACTTGGACAGCACCATGTGGCGACAGACCTACAGACGTGAGGCCGGGGGCCAGGGTGGGGGGAGGGAGCCGGTGTGTGTGTGTGGGGGGGGCCGTTGGGGTGGGGGGTTTCGGTGTGGAGGCTGATGGAGGAGTTGAGAGAGGAAGGGCGTTATACGCATGAACTAGTACGTTTTGACGCTGCGAATGTCACGCTGCGAATGTTAACCTCTCCTAACACACCTATAGAAGGAACTAACGGCCAGGAGGGTCGTCGCACCGGGATTACAGCAGTGGAGCTGCTGCAGCGGAAGCCCACAAATCGGGCGGGGGGAGGGGAAATAATTTCTTTCGATGGCGGCGGCGGCGGGGAAGGGGTCCCAAACAAACCCAACCATAAAATGGGGCCATCTGACCCCCTCCCCTCTCGCAGAGTTGGGGGGAGGGGAATCGTATGAATATTGCTCAAATACACACACACACTTAAGACCAAAGCCCAAAGCAATGTTAGGGAGAGGGAGGAGGGGAAAGACGAACCACACACGATTGAAGCTGCTGCCAGGGCAAGAGAGTATCAAACGTGGAACTGACCGAAAGGGAGGAGGGGAGGTGACGCTGGAGGAGAGGGGTGTAGCCCTCTCCCCCAAATTGCAATTCCTTGATTTCCCTCTGCCTCCCAACCACCACGGCCATTATTAGCACTATCACCACCACCACCACCACCAAAACCCCTTACTCACCAACGCGCCGACCAACGCTACCAGACGGCTACTGCCAGCCGCCCACACCCCTCCCGCGGCCCAGCCTGCTGCTGCTGCTGGCCCCCCTGCCGCCACAGGTGCTGCCCAGAAGTTCTGTAGGGCAGCTCGGACTTCCGCCGCCATCTGCTTGACCCGGCTGGTGTCCTGAAAGACGAGATGTGTGTGTGTGTGAGTGTGTGTATGTGTGTGTGTGTTGTGTGAGAGAGAGAGAGTGTGTGTGTGTGTGTGTGTGCGAGAGTGTGTGAACGCCTGTTTTGGCTTTTTCGGCAGCAGTTTCCTTTCCATCCAAGCCTTTTCACCGAGCTGGCTAAAAACATGACGACAGTCCACTACCCCCGACAGTCAACAGAGCGGCGACAGGGTGACTGACAGACTGACAGACTGACTCCCCCTCGGTCGCTAAACAGTTTGATGAAATCCCCCCTCCCTCTCGCCTTTCCCCGCACTGCCGTACGTACCCGTGGTTGCCCCGACGTGTCCAACGAGCCCGTGGATCCCTTGTACGACTTGCACGACATGACGGTGACGAGCAACGCGCAGCATTGCGTCAGCCGCCGTTCCTGGCTGCTGCCCGCTGCCCCCCCACCCCCACCCCCGCCACTGCCGCTGCCACTGACCCGCTCTGTGGTTCCCCCGGCGGCACCGGCGCTCCCCTGGCCCCCAGCTGCCGCCTCGAGCAGCTGGTTCGTGCACATGTCCATGGTCGGAAGTAACACACCCGCACCATGGAAGGACCTGGTGGTGGGATATACGGTTGTGCGTGGTTGTGGTATGTGTGTATTGGGGTTTTACCGTGTGGGGGAAGGGGGTTTGGTGGCTGTGGGGAAGGGGGTTTGTGTGTGTGTGTGGGGGGGGAAGAGGTGGTCTGTGCAAGCAAAATGTAGAATGGAACAAAACTGATAACGATCCAACGTATCGACAGTCGTATATATTTTCTTTTGATTTTTTAAAAACTTAGGGTTTTACTTCCCCACCATCACCACCACCGCACCCCCGTACCCATTCCCCTAACCCCCCTATCCCCCTAACCCCCCTATCCCCCTAACCCCCCTACCCACCCCACCCCCTACCCACCCCACCCCCTACCCCCCACCCACCCACCAGGGGTGCACCTCCAGCACCTGCGCCAGTGTCTTCAGCAGCTTGAGAATGGCCCGCTCCAACATGGCTTGCAGGTGGGAGCGAGGAAGGACGCGGCCGCGGGGACGAGCATCCAACAGACCCTGAAGGCGGACGCGGACAACATCCACCCCCGTGTTTGGTTGGGGGGATTGGGGGATAGAGACGAACCACACCACTGGCGAATGAAGCGCAGATCACCAGGAGTATAGACGGATATAGTCCAGGAGAGGAAGACGAATGTGGCATTTCAGGAAAATATACTGACCAGCAGTGATGATGATGATGACTTGGGTAATCTTGTTTGGGAGAGGTGGCCCCGCCGAGTGGGGTTTGTGAACTGGGGTGGGGTCGAGTTGCTGGTTTGATGACTTTCATAAGGCTGGTAGTGCAAGTAATCCGCAGGTTTGGCTTGTAGGTAGGTAGGTAGGTAGGTAGGTGGGTAGGTAGGTAGGTAGGTAGGTAGGTAGGTGGGTCTTTGGGTGGGGGTTTAAGTCGTGACATGTATGTGTGTATGGCCACGCACACGGCTCCTCGGGTTGCCGTCCTTTGCTACCCCCACCTCCACCGTGAGGGGCCCTACGCATCACCAGCGCTCAAGTGTTTTTTCCCACCCTTCATGTTGGTGTTGCCGCCGTACATTGCCGTACCAAGCAAAGTGTTCCCCAATAATCCACGTCACAGTGTCTCAGCAGCCAAGGTTTTCTGCATAACTCGCCGACGGTAATCAACATAACAAAGTAATGCAACTCGAGGTGTATGAAGCACACACACACACGCACACACACACACACACACATAAATCTACACCCATATCAAGCTACGCCCATGTCACAAACACACACATACGTACACACACACCGATACACACACACCTGCAACGCCGCCACCATATGGGGACAGCAGCTGTGAGCCGCGGCCACGGGAGCGAGGGTGCGGGCATCCGAGGGGAAGCCATGCAGGATGAGCCGCCGGAGAATCTGTACGATGACGTGTGCGGAGTACGGCAGTACGGGACAGAGTATGAGATCTGGGTCACAACGGATTCCAGATGGTTCCGGAGGCAGAGGTCCACATGCACACACATACACCCCTACCCTACCTTGAGCAGCAGCATCCACCTCTCGCAGCTCTGCAGCAGCGGCTGCGGCGGTGCGGCGCTCTCCAGCCCCGCGGGCAGGCTGCTCAGCAGCAGCTGCGTGTCAGAGCACCACTGGCCCCACACGTGGCCGAACAACAGCTCAGTCACCTGCGAAACGATGTGGGACGGGGAGTTAGGGCGAATTATATGATGATGGTGATGATGGCGATGATGGTGATGCAAGAAACAACGGCTCAGCTGTCGACCAACATTCGCTTTCGTGCGTGTATGTATGACTGTATGTATGACTGTATGTATGACTGTATGTATGACTGTATGCATCATTAGTGCACCACATTCGGCGAAATGAATGATGAAGGGGAAAAGAGATTGTAAAGGTAGGAGACACACACACACACACACGTCCGTATAGCTTCAAACGCCCTCCAGGCAGACTGCAGAACGCGGTACGTGAAGCTATACGGACGTGTGCGTGTGTGTGTGTGTGTGTGTCTCCTACCTTCATACACCAGAACGCACGCTAGACAGGACAGATTCATACGTCCCTTCCTGCGCCGTACAGCATAAGGTTTAAGTCATACCTGCGCAAAATTGGCTTGGTCCGCGACGAGGCGCTTTGAAGAGAGCTCCTTGAGCACGTGGTGCAGGATCAGGTACACCCTGTCGGTTTGTGCGTAAGTATGTACCTCTGTGCGTTTAAGTACGTGTTTGTACGTAGGTATGATGTGTGGGACAGGGGGTCATATCTTCACCCTGTGGCAGCTACCCTGCGAAACCCTGCCTTCCCCGGTATTTCGGGGCACCCCCATCTAGTCACCCTAGTCAACTTCTCAGTGGATCGCTCAAGTTCAGCACCCACCACCGGCATCCAACGGAATCTGATGTATGTATGTAGGTATGTATGTTTGCAATCCGGTCCCGTACAGAAGGACCCGCCCACAACACGGGCACAACCACAGCCACAACCACAGTCACAGCCACGGGGGGCACATCGAAGGGGACATGCAGGCTGAACATCAGGCATGCCGAGGACTCCAGTTACAACTGGGGGAGGGGGGAAAGACGAACCACACACGATTGAAGCTGCTGCCAGGGCAAGAGTGTACCAGACGTAGAACTGACCGAAAGGCGTCCGTGGAGACCGCGACCTGCGTGGAGACCCTAGGGGAGAAGCCCACTTTGGCCAGAGCGTGCTTCACTCCGCGCTCCTCCCCCTCCCTCCTCCCCATACCCTCATACGTCAAAACCCCCCAGCCCCGGCTCTATCTCTCCACCCTCCGGCCGCCGAAACCTCCTCCTCACCCCACCCCCTTCTCTCACCCGCTGCCTACCTTCGCACTGTGAGGGGGTTAGCCGAGCCCAGGTTTAGCATCAGGTCGCTGAATAGACCCGGCCACTCGGCGGGGTAGTCGAACCTGGCCACCTTGGCGTACACCAGCGCAACCTGGACAGCGATCTAAAGGAGAGGGAGAAGGGAGGAGGAGGGATATGGGGACGGAGGGAGGGAACCTAGTCACATGGTGATGGTGATGATGGTGATGGTGATGGTGATGATGATGATGATGATGGTGATGATGGTGATGATGGTGATGATGGTGATGATGGTGATGGTGATGATGATGATGATGATGATGATGATGATGGTGATGACGACGCAAGGTGTAGCGGATTCACTGCCGACGGACGGAGAATCAACTGCTGGAGGGCGGAGGGCGGAGGAGGGAGGGCGGGCGGGCAAGGAATTGGAGGAGGAGAAGGGGATTGCCCCGAGGACGGGCAGGAAGGGGGTTTTGCTTTGCCAGGTCAAAAGCCCACCGCGCGCTGATGCAGGGTGGGGCCCGTGCTGCCCGCGTTCGTAAGCAGCACCCCCAGACCCTTCGCTGCAGGGAGAAACCGAGGGCGAAGACACTGACAGGACAAGTGTGGATATGAACAGACACCCGTACTGGAGGATAATCGGTAGATGATCGGTGGGCGGTGGTGGTTCTGTATTAGATCAAAGGCGCCTTGTGGAATGGGGGGGTGGGTATGAGGGTGTGACAAGGGAGGTAGCGCGACTTGAAAAGGGTTGCAGCCGCGCCAGGGCGATTTACCTGGTTGTCATCTTGTGGGATGAGCTTCGAGAGCGTGGCTCGCAAATGGGCTTTCTCCTCAGGTGAGATGGAGCTGCGCAGGACCAGGGGCCACAAGAGCAAAAGCGTGCAAGGTTGCGGACTGGGGCCCTGGCAAGGCTCAGCATGGGCACCGCATGGGCACAGCACGCAACTCACGCATGCGACACTCGCTTCTTCCAGTTCCTGTGAACGCTGTTTTTGAGATGGACCGAGGCCAAGTAGCGTGCGCTGTGGTCTGCCTCGCGATTGCTCACGATTTCCTGCGGCGGCAGGAATTGCTGATCAATTCATGTCCCATGCAAAGTCTAGAACGCTAGGGGGCTTACAGCTAGCGCTGAGCTGAATCCCGGTCGGCTATCGAGAGACTGAAGGTAAGCTTCTGCCTGTTTTTGCACCTCGGGATTCGGGTTCAGTGCATTAAGCAGGCATGAGAGCAAGCTATTGTAATCCTGCTGGGAAAGCGGCTGACTCATATTGATTTATCAGGTGCTTCTAGCCGCAAAGCCGGTCCACAATAACGCCTATCTCCGTAAAACAGCTGTCGGCGTAGAAACAAAATGCCCATAAAGGCATTTCTTCCATACGATCACTTATACATATATAGGAGAAAGCTGGCTATACAGCCTGCATAGAAAATTCAGTCAAAAGTAACTCAACGAGCAAAACGCAAGACCAACTTCCATGACCGAACTTATCACGGAAGATCGACCCCGGATCAAGTTTACAACACGCTTTGTAGGAAAACTTGTGTGCCTTACTGATGCACACACGGAGCTGCATAGCCTGTCTCGCTTGATGAGCCGCATGGAGGCGCTGGGCGCAGCGCCCATCCTAAACGACGGACAGGTTGCTGGAAACTGCGCCATAAACCCTCAAATTTTACACCGCCACGGCGCGACAGAGATGTCAAGTGCTTCGGCGCAGTCAGGCGATTCGCCGACCCAAGGGCCTCCGGGTCTTGCGCTGGTCAGCATGTCCGGGAAACCTCCAGGACACGCTTTGGATCCGAACAAGGATTTTGTCTTGGTTACGGCCTTTGACCGGATCTCTTGGGCTGCTGAGTACCGCTCCCGCGAGCCATCCATTCGACCATCCAGCGATACGCCGCTGCTGACAGCGGCCCTGGCGCGTGGGGTAGATTACGGCTGGCAGGATACACCGTTAGTGGTGCTGCATGGGCACGCGCTGGCAGAAGGGGAAGGTACACACGGCACAAAAAGCAACCTGCACGACACATAAGTTTGCATCTGGAAACATCGCAGACAGCTGCTGCCTCTGCTGCCACCTGTTCCACAAAACTGGTCTCTCCAGCGTCCCTTCTCCTTGCCATACGCCTGTACGGCACAGACTGTCAACACTGTCCTGTTTTCCCCGTCTCAAAATTGCCCCTCTCCCCCGTCACCCACTTACTGGATCTCTCCACCACCACCAACACGGGAGGACCCTGCAGTCGGAACCCACGTTCGAACCCTATCTCCACATTGCGAGACTTCCTCCTCCTCCTCCCCCCTCTTCTTCTTCTTTTTTCTTCTCCTTTTTCTCTTCCATTAACCTCCATGCATCCAACTCCATCCTTAATTTGCTGTACACCGTACGCCGTTCGCCGTACAGGTTTGTCGTACGCCGCTGAGCTAGGTCTCCCTGTCAGCTCCCACGAGACGCTGTTCTCCACTCCGGAGGACCTTTCCGAGCTGGAGGCGCTCTTCCGACTGCACCCATACCCACAGAACCGCTGCTACATTAGGCGCGGACATGGTGGGAGTGGCTGGGCCGGATGACCACTGGAAAAAAAACTGGTCTGGGGACTGTTGGCTGGCATTGACGGGCTGTTTGTCTGTCTATCTGTCTGTTTGCCTGCCTGGCTGTCTGTCGGATCCAGGGGGGACTTCAACATTCAACACGAAATGTGCTTACTTATACCCTCGCTACATACATCTCCCTCACTCTTTCCTTACCTTCCCCCCCCGCCCCTCCCCTCCCCTCCCCTTCCTCCGAAACCTGCAGGGTTTTTCCTGCTGTCCAAGACGGTGGCGGAGGCGGAGGAGTGGTTTGCTAAGTGGGTTCAGCCGTGGCTGCTGGCGAGGCAAACACCCGCGCCTGCACCCGCGCCCTGTCAGGCGAATGAAGCCGCAGGGGGCACGTAGCCCTAGGGCCGTAGGTGGGGTAGATATGAGGCTGGTAGGCGGCACCGGCCCAGGCCCAGGCCCATGCACGTGTATGTGTATGTGTATGTGTATGTATATGTGTATGTGTGTATGCGATCACTTGTTGAGAGGGACAAAAAAGGCAGGTTTTCCTGCTAGGAGCTCTCAGTAACTCTCCACTTCACCTCATTTCAGTGAAGTGAGAAATGACTTCACTTTACACTTCGCTGGACAGCGAAATTCAGCTTCCGGTACAAGTAACTTTGGGTTTCCCTGATGCTGGCGATGACAATGGCGATGATGAAGGCGACGGTGATGATGATGACGAGGAGGTGGAGGCGCAGGGAGGAAGTGCTCAGGTCGCCCCCGCCTAATAAACCGGCTCCCATATTGGTCGAGTCGGGGTATTAATTTCGGTTAGTTTCAAGTTTTCATATGTATATATGTATATATTTATATACATATATATGTATATATGTATATACATATATATGTATATATGTATATATATGTATATATAGGGTTTTACATGGTCGTTAGCTTTCCAGGGACGTCCTGCCACAGCCCACACGTGGCGATGTGAGCCGGCCGCAGCCGCTCGTTAATGTTGGGTGGTTGGTGTGTAAGCAGTAGTTAACTATTGGGCACCTGCTAATAGGTTCCCTGCTGAAGTCAGCAGGCGCTGGTTGCGTCATTACAAGCCACGCATGCCAACAGTATCCATACATACATACATACATCGGTCGGCAGGAAGAGCCCCCCAGTTGTGACTTCGTTTCTGTTAGGAGACCAGCGGGCATAGATCCCGTCTAGTTGGAGCGCCAAACGAGCGCTGTTGCGTGCCGGCCGTCGTTTCCCGTGCGGCCTGACCCGGGGGCGGAGTGCATGAGACTAACCAGCCGTATGCACCCGCCCCCCGCGCTGTGTTTCGGCCCTGGGCCCCCGGTTTTTCAGCCCACAGTGTAATCAACGTCATACATACATACATACATACATACATACATACATACATACATACATACATACATACATACATACATACATACATACATACATACATACATACATACATACATACATACATACATACATACATACAGGGTTTGGCACTACTGGTAACGCGCGACCATTGCCCCCGGGAGATCCCGGGATCGATACCCATTAGGGTCAATAGTCCTTCCGATGGTGGAAGGCATTGCGCCCCTAGTTGATGGACGGTGGTGACCTGGGATGAAGTTAACCTGCGAGCCGACCAGTAATGGAGTTGGGCCGCTGTCGACCCGGCAGATTCCGTTGGATGCTGGTGGTGGGTGCGGAACCTGAGCGATCCACTGAGAAGTTGACTAGGGTGACTGGATGAGGATGCCCCGAAATACCGGGGAAGGCAGGGTTTCGCAGGGTAGCTGCCACGGGCGAAGATACACCCCCCTGTTTCACACATCATACATATGTGTGTGTTATACCTTCTGGAGTTGTGTTACTCCCCGAAGAAGGCGTAACGGGCCATACGAAAGCAAGCCTCCTGCATCCGCCAGCTGCTGACAGAGCCGCAACGACTGACAGGGCCGCACTCAAGCGGTCCAGGCGGTCGGGCAGCTTTCGCTTGCGGCGGTTGTGGGGCAGCTGCATCATCACCAACACCTCCTCCTCCTCCTCCTCCCGCCCGCCTTCCGAGGGCATATCAGACTGTCACCCTCAGTCTCGCTGTCCCCAGACTCGGAGTCTCTGAACTCCGCATCCACCACAGGATTGCGATACCCTGTTTGCCAGCCCACTACCCCCGTGCACCACCACCACTGCGCCCGTGCACCGCAGGGTTGCCTACCACGGCCACGCATGCTGCGGCACCGGCACCGCCCCCCCCCCCGCGGGCAGGCGCCTGCGGCCAATATAGCGTTTGCGTGCAGCGCAACGGTTGCCCAACTGTTGTGACATCACCACCCCCTCGTCCTCCTCCGCGTCCTCCTGCCAGTCGTCGCTGCATCCACTGCTCCACTCCAAGTCCGTTCCATCAGTAGGCGCCACCTCAAAAGCTGCACGCCCTGGTCGAACTGCGTCTGCAGCTCCCCCAAGCCATCCATCAGCTCATCCAGCACCCCCGCCGGGGGCTCCTCGCCCTCATCCACGAATGGCTCACGCCAGCCGGGGGGGGGCCCTCCGAGGTCTCACATCCAGAACTGTGCCCGCCGCTGCCTGGGGCCTGGCAGTGGCAGTGGCAGTGGCAGTGGCAGCGTCCACCAACTGGTAGCGTCCACCAACACCCCGCCTCCCCCCGCTGCCTTGTAGTGACGTAGCGGCCAACCCCTGCTGCCTACCTGGAGCCTTGCGGTGGCCGCCGTCGCCTCCCGGAGCCTGACGGCGATGGCAGTGGTCCGGGGGCTCTGGCTCTCTCCTTTACCCCCCAACAAATAAGCACCACAGCGTTACCCTACTGACCAATGCCACGACCCCTGTTCGCCGCCACCACGCCCTGCCGCAACCCGAGTAATCCGGGGGACTCTGCAACAACAGCATGCGGTACAGCGGGTCATGCACACTGTCAAACACGGGCACGGGGGTGGAGATGCGCAACACTGCCGCTGTCGACTTAGCACCACCGCTACCGCCACCACCACCACCATCTTCCAGCACCAGCGGCGCCCCGCCTCTCGTCCATTTGTACGGCACATCCCGGAACTCGATTCCGTCCCATCGCGCCAGCAGGTCCCCTTCTTCTTTCCGCTGCTGCAACCCGCTATTGTTACCGCCACCATCACCTTCACCATCACCACCCCCTTCACTTTGTCGCCGTCGCGTCGTCGTAGCAGGTTGCCGGCCTCGACGTCTCCCGGCTGCTGGCGAGGGTGCTGTTGTTGTTGCTGGCGGTGGTGATGGTGATGTCTTCCCATCTGCACCTTCTTCCCGCCGGCCCCGGGGTTGGGAACCTCCCGGCGCTGCAACGGCGGTGGCGCTGCTCACCACCACCACCACAGCCGAGGACCGTACAGCCCCTGGCGCCGGCTGCCGTTGGCGGTCATGTTGCTGCTGCTGTTGTTGTTGTGATCTGCTGCCGCTGCTACGGGCTGTTGATGGCCGCCCCGGAGGAGAGGGACCCGGCCCCCACCGGGCCCTCCGGGTAGGCGGCGGCGGTGCACTCTTGGGTCGCCGTAGACGTGGCCGTACGTCGCCATTGAGCTGCCGTACAGCAGCCTCCTTCCAGGACTCCTCCAGGAGCTCCTCTACCGTGCGGCACGGTGGTTGGTCCTGTACGGCAATGTACAGCCATGCAGTACGAGCTGAGACGAGGGTCCGTCATAACAAAATACCGTGGCATGGGCATGTTTTGTGTATGTTGTCGTGTGTGTTGGCTGGGGGGGGAGGAGCTGCCACCGAGCTTAGATGTTGTTGGATTCGCATGCAAATTTCTCGGCAATGTGTAGTACTACATGTACGGACACTCGTGCGGGCGGCAGGGGACTTGAGGCACGTAGGGCGTGGCTGTGTACGGCACACGGTTTTCTGTACGAGCTTCCTCAACGCACCCCCGCACCTGGGGGGGGTAGTAGGTGAAACCCGGCACGTAGCTGCGGATGGCACGTCGCACCTCCTCACCCCCCCCTGCCGCAAGGAGACCCAACACCTCCTCGATAAGCGCCTCCAACGTGTACCTACATACGGACATACGGACATAACCACGCAAGATTGAGAATAGGCAGTACAACACCGCACCGCCACATGCTTTTTCCGCCCCAACCCCAACCTCATACATACACCACGTTGAGGCGCCGTTGATCCGCTAGATTTGGTTGGATGAACCCGCGTGGTGATGCTAAACCAACGAATACATTCTGAAGTCGGATGGGGTGAGGTGCCCCTCTCGCAGGGGAGAGCAGGGAACTGCCTCCAAGGGAAAGGGGGCCGCTGGTGAAGCTATACCACCCGGTAACAACATACACGCACCACGGGGATGCGAAAACTTCCCACCCAGTCTGCTCCCTGTACCGCACCTCTGGCACATCCTCCCGGGTAACCGCGTGGCAGCTACTGCCGACGGATCCGCCGCTGCAGCCGAAGGCCCAGCCGCTACAGCTGCTGCTGAACCCGGCTTTCCGGACCTGCCGCCCCCCGCGGCACCATTACCCGCCGGCGCCACGGCTGCCGCCGCCGCCGCCGCCAGCGCTGGTGTCCCCCAAACCAGCGGTTCCGCCGCCGCCGCCTCCCGCGCCGCCGCTCTGTCCCACTCCCGATACACAGGCGCACCACACACCTTGCAAGCCCGGCTGACCGACCCATGGGGCGCTCCGGAACCTGGGGCCGCCACCCCGCGGGGAGGGGGAGGAGGAGGGGGAGGGGGGGAAAGGGGGGGACACGCACAGAAAAGAAAAGGTCTGCAGCTGAACAAGGTAACGAAGGAAAGGAGAAGGAAAAGAAAAACAAGAGGAGGGGGAGGAGGTGAGGACCGCCGCCTCCCCCTTTGAGTTCCCCCCTTATCGCGTGAGACCGTCCGCTTCCCTGGCCCCTCCACCGCCGCACAAACCATACAGCCAACCAGCCTAACACCCCCAACTCCAAATCTTCCACACAGACATACTCACACCTCACTCACACCCCTCACTCACACCCCTCACTCACCCCTCACTCACCCCCTCACTCACCCCTCACTCACCCCCTCACTCACACCCCTCACTCACCCCCTCACTCACCCCCTCACTCACCCCTCACTCACATCCCTAACTCACACCTCACTCACACCCCTAACTCACACACCTCACTCACACCCCTCACTCACCCCCTCACTCACCCCTCACTCACACCCCTCACTCACCGGAGAAACTGCCGGTAGGTGGCAGGCACACGGGACAGGGCAGCTCCAGGGGGCTCCGGTGGCTCCGAAACACAGCCAGGACTGGCAGCAGGTGGCGGCAGTGGGGGCCCAGGGCGGGGGCCAGGGAGGGGTGCACTCGGAGCAACCTGCGTGCAAACATGCGTGTGTGTGTGTGTGTGTGTTTTGGGCGGGGTTCGCGAACCTCGGCTGAGGGTGTGTAAGAGTGTAGGGAGTGGGGGATCATATGATGCAAGGATTGCCTGCCGGCAACCAAAGCCGCAAACTGCTGTAAGGGCCGGGGGGAGGGAGATGGGGGGGAGGGGAGGCAGAGGGAACATATGTACATAAAGCAGCATAACGGATTGCGTGTGTAAGATAGTTGATTGTTAAGTACGGCAGTAAGCAGCAACCCCCAGGCACTCAACCCAGCCCCCGAAGCCCAGTACTAAAAGTCCCCCACCCGAGCAAAACCCTCCTCTCTCTTACACGCACATACACACACACGCACACACACACGCACACACACACGCACACGTCTACCCCAGGGAGGGCCCGGGTGATAACCTGATGAGCAGCAGCAGCAGCCCTCCGACCAGTTGGGGCTGCATGGTGTTGAGACACAGCTTCAAAGGGGCGACCAGCTCCGGAACCGCCCCCGCAACACTGAGGGCGAGCGACCCACGGGTCGAAGCAGCCGCCAGGAGGGCCTCTGCGGCACGACTGGCGAGGAAGCGAAACGGCTCGTGGCCTTCTCGTACACCTGGCCGGGGATGGGACAGAAAACATTGCGGGGCGGGGTGTGTGTGTGAAGACTTTCAAAATGGTTTTAGGGTCCCGGGAAGAAAGGGGGGAAGGGGGTTTGGAAGGTTGGGCTCTGGAGCGGCGGAGTTGGTTGGGGGGTTGGTTGGGGGGTTGGCGGGGTTGGTTGGGCTGCCACGGGCAACCACGACTGCCTCCGTTGCACTGATCCAACAGCACCCGGTGCCCCCCGGGGGTACCAGACAGAGAAGAGAGAGGGATACACGGCCTCGACGGCTTTACAGACGTGGCAGTCCGTCTTTCCCCCTCCCTCCACACCGCCCCATCGCAGCCCCACCAGGGAGCATCAAGCAGCCCTAACCCATGCCACCAGCCCCGAAACCACACCCTCCCACACACCCTCCCACACACCCTCCCACACACCCTCCCACACACCCTCCCACACACCCTCCCACACACCCTCCCACACACCCTCCCACACACCCTCCCACACACCCTCCCACACACCCTCCCACACACCCTCCCACACACCCTCCCACACACCCTCCCACACACACGCACCATCGAAGGCCAGTGCCAGCTGCTGCCGGAACTGCACCGGGGGCATTACGGCGGGCTGTACGACCCACCGTACGGGATCCCACAGCGATTCACTCAGGCGGAAGCACAGCTGGCCCTTCACCATGGCGCGCTGAAAAACACACGACGTGTGTGTTTTGCGGGGAGCGTGTGTGGGTGGGGGGGGAACGGAGGGCCGGGATCGGGGGTGCGGGGTGTGGGTTGGAGATACAGACAAACATACGCGTTGAGGCGCCGGGAGAAAAGGCACCTGGAAAACAACGCTTCCCCCCCTCCCCCGAGGAATGCGGAACGGTGGTTAGTAGTTGGAGGGTAGTAGGTGGGAGTGGCCCGGGAACCGCACGAGAAGCCTCCAAGGGGCGAGTGGGGTTACGTGTGTGTATGAACGGCGTGTGTGGCGTGTGTGGGAGTCAGTCTCCCCCACCTTCCCAACCTCCCCCCCCCCAAGGACCCCCGCGCCAGGAATACCGCAACCCCCCTCAACGGTTATTGAACCACCACCCAAGCCTCAACTTTCCCTTCAGAGCCCGAGGGCCTTATCCGAACCCGACACACACACACCCACCCGGAACTTGGTATCTAGCATTTGTAGGTTACCCAGTCGTACGGCAGGACTGTACGGCTGCCACTCCGGGTTGCCAACCTTGGCAGGATCGTGGCCACCTGCAAAATCACAGGTTCCAAAACACATATGCACATACACACACGCGCGATGACACGAAGAGATACATACGGACATACATACGCATAAACATATGGTCATTTATTCACCACCACCACCACCACCATGACCATCGTCGCGTGTCCTTCAACAAGACATACATATACACGTACACAGACACACAGACACACACACACACACACAAACAGACACGGAGATCCTCTCACCTCCGCCACGCGAGCCAAACAGCCGAATGACAGACAGACAAACATCGAGCTGTAGCAGGGGTGGCACACCACCTCATCATCACCCCCACATCGGCTACCAACAGCCTATCGCGGAGAGGGAGCAGCAGCGGCTGTAATCCGGCCCGAAGCGCCCTCCAACCCGACCCACCCACCTCTGCATGCCGTACAATACTTGGGTGGCTGCTGGAACAGCGCCGCCGCCCATAGCTCCCGGGGGGGTGCCCCGGCAGCGGCGGATACCGCCCCCGCCGCGGCGCGTTGACCCTGTCCGCCGCGAGCCACCCGCCCTGCCGCCGCCGCCACCGCCGCCACCGCCGACGGCGGCGGCGGTACGAACAACGCGGGCACGTCGGGCGCTGCGAATGCAGCCACGCCGGCGTTGCTGCCTGGCACCTGGATTACGGTGTACGGCGCACGGTGTAAAGTGTACGGCATGTTACGCGGCTAAGCATCCATTGATGATGAAGGACGAAAGAACTAAACTTCAAAAGCGTTTGCGGCACCCAACAGACCCGTACCAGACGTCCCGTGCCTATCCAGGTCCGTTCCGGTCTCCCAACTACCCAACCACCCAACCACCCACCTGCCAAGCAAAACACCACCAACCACCGCAACCACCACCCAGGCCCTTTCCCGCTCATCCGTCTCGCCTCCCAACCCACCTCACCTACCTCACCTCACCTCAGCTCCTAGCTGCCCTCCCCCCTCTTTTCCCATTCCCCTCCCCCCTCCCCCCACAACACACAACACACACCTGCAGCAAGGCCGCCCCCGCCCGCTCCCCCGCCCCCGATATGGGGTCCCAGGGCCTTATGGCCCTCTCCGCAGATCTCTGAGCAGCCGCCTTCTGGTAGGGGGCTGCAGGGCCCCTGCCCGGGTGGGGGGGAGGGGGGGAGAAAGGGGGGAAAGTAGGGTTTAGGAGGATTGGCAGAAGGTGATATCCGGGGCGGGTGAAACATACATACATACATACATACATACATGCAACAGGGGAAATTGAAGAACACATCACGGGGATGACTACAACCCCAGCTGGCCCCCACCCCTCATCGTAAAGGGGGAGCTCCAGCCCAACCCATACCCACACCCCCAGCCGGCATCCCGCCATCTCGCCCACCCTGCCTCCCACCTTTTGCCCCATTCGCGTGTATGTGTGTATGTGCGTATGTGTGTGCAGGGGAGGAGAGGAGGAACGGGAGGGGGAGGGGGAGGGGAGGTGGGAGGAAAAGTATTAAACCCCGGGTTTCAGGCCGGTACGACTCACGAGGGTGTACGGCGCTTCTCCCGGCCTATCTGGTCATCCCCCAGAGCTGCCGCCGCGGCAGCAGAGGCGCCCACGTACCCTTCCACCTGGGGCAATGGGCAGACAGACAGATAGACAGACAGACCGGCGGACAGATGGACAAACGGACAGGTGGACAGAAGGACAGAAGGATAAGCACGTAACTAAAAAGGGATGGACTATAAGGCCTTCAGCCATTTCTTTATTCTTGCTCCTCCCTGGGAAGCACTGATCTAACCTAACCTCGGGGACATGATATTCGCAACGAGGGGCTTTTCCCCGTCAATAGGCTGCAACGAATATCATATATTGCAATCAATGAAGCAATGGATGAATGTACTTCGTGAAAGTGCATGGAGGAGTTAGAGGGCTTGGCCCTAGGGATTGACCGCGCCGGTGTATAATTCAACAAACCCAACAACAGAATCCAACGAACCCCACAACATAAGCCAACGAACCCAACAACTTATTGTCAAGAGAGAGAGAGAGAGTGCAAAAGGCACCGTGGTGGGAAGAGCCCCTCGTTGCGAATCATCCTGGGTGGAAAGGACTTGGACGTTTTAGACCCCAGCGACCAAAACCGCCCGCTCCAAAACCCGCAGGGATTCACTGAATAAGTTCCCCTCAATCGAAGTGTCGTACCATCGTACCTGCTTGTGTCGTACACCCGCGTCCACTGCGAAATCTGCCTGGGGTTCCGGACTGGCGGGTACCCAAGGAGGCGTGAAGGGGGCCAGGTGGGGATTGACACGCACGTGCTGGGCTGGCGGGGCGTTTGCCATGGGCCCCTGGACGCCCGATTTGCTGTAATGAAGCAGTTCCGCCATTGAGTAGCGATCATATGGCTCGTTCGAACGGTGTCGAAGGCTGCGCCAGCTGTTTGGTGCCCGTATAGCGCCGCGTGCAAGGCATGCAGCAGCAAGAGCACCACTGCGACTCAGGGCGAGCAAGCCCCAAGCATGTCAACCAAAGAGAGTAATGCGTGTATGCTCGTTACGAGCTTTTGGTGGCGTTGGTACACCAAAAAGACGATTGAGCCAACTGGGTCCATGCTTCGGTTGGCCGGGGAAACACCGAAAGGGTTGAAACTGCTTCAGCAGACATGCAAGTAAGCACAATTTTATCTCAAGAGTTACTTTGGAAAACCGGCCTCAAAGACGGCATTGCCCCATGCTGATAAATTGTGAGAAGCATCAACTGAACTCCGCAGAGAAGACTACAGCATTTTGTCCGTATGTGTTCAGGACAGAAGCAAAAAGATCAAATATAGCGTCTTATAGCAATATATGGCTGCACTTGCCATAATACACCAACACGACAATGCACGATTTCAACATGACAAATGCTGCAACTGTACTCCATGTTGCCAAAACGGATAGATACTTAGCATATCTGGACGTTTTACAACCCAAGGGCATAGCAGGTATAGCCCAATTTTCACAGGATTGACGAAGCAAACTGTTTTGAGTTAAGTCTTGTCCCTGCTATGCGTGCAACGCTCTAAACGTCTTGAAGTGCATACTTCGATATAGCCACAACCCTATGCAGGAACTGCTATCGTTCAACACCCAGGTCCGAGGGGAACCCCCTGGTCTACCACAGCTTCTGCATTATCTGAAGTTGATAACTCTAGCCTGAGCTCATGTGCACATAGGTATTTCATATAACTAGGTGTCTTCAGCTGCTTGGGCGAAATCTGAGGAGCTTTATCGAAAGGCTTCCATCTAGGGGTCATTCCGGGACAAAGCTCCGCAAGGCGTCCCTAGCCGAGCAGTGACCGACAACGATGGCGCTTGTCAGTAACGCCGCGTCTTCGCGCGATGAGGAGCTTCGTCGCCTGATGCCGCCCCCTCCGCCTCGACCGCCCGGCGCGGCACCTGCTCCCAAGCCGAAACAGCCCATCGTACTGGACGAGGACACATACACACAGCAGCTTGAAGCCATCATCGAGCGCGACTACTTCCCGGAGCTGCCTAAGATGGTGAACCAGCTAGAATGGCTTCGCGCTGTCAACAGCGGCGACATTCGTGAAATGCAGCGCGCACAGCGCAACATCGCACGCCGTCGCGCAGCAGCAGCTGCTGCTGTTGCTGCAGCTGCTGGCGCCACACCAGCTCCAGGCAGCATCGGCGGCGACACTCCAGGCCTGCTTCCGCCCTTCCACACGCCAGGCAACGGCGCCGGCTGGGCAACAGCCACGCCAGGAACTGCACTGCTGCGTACCCCCGCCATGACGCCTGCTGTGGGTGGCGGCGGCACGGGAACGGAAGCCGCCGCCGCCGCAGCAGCGGCCAACGTCGCTGCCGTCGCTGGGGGAGCTACCTCGGCGACGGCAACCCCCGACGATCTCAGCCTGGACGCGTTCCTCAGTCGCTACACATCCGAGGACAATGCCTCCTTCCAGGCTATCCTCCAAGAGGACAACCGGCGGAAACGTGCAAAGGTATGCATGCATGCATGTATGTATGTATGTATGTATGTACGTACGTACGCAGCCATGTATATACGCAGCCATGACCTACAATGATTGCAGCTTGATGATGCCCTACGTACATTACTGCTGCGACTAATGATTGAGAAAGTGATTGTGTTTGTCACGTACGGCACAGGTGCGGCACCATTTGGAACGCCCCGACCCGCGCGACCCCGAAACCCGGCAGCTGCTGCTAGAGGGTCCCAAGGACCGGCCCTCGGACGAGTACGGCACTTCGGGACAGATGCCCATGACGTTGTTGCCCGCTCCGGAACCCGTGGTCAACGCCCTCTTCTATGACTCCAGCCAACGTCCTGAGGTGCCCTTCTCAGCTAAAGAGCTGGCAGATCGAGCCCTCGGCCCGCCCAAGGAAATCAATCGTGCTGGCACGAGGCTCAAGGCGCCGCCTGAGGCGCCACCACTGACGGTGGCGGCGCCAGTGGCGGCAGCGGCTGCCGCCGCCGCCGCGGCTCTTGCCAACGGTGAAGATGCGGCGGCGGCAGCCGCCGCTGCCGCCGCGGCCGCAGCAGCCGCCGGTGCGCCAGCGGGCGCGCCGATGCCCGGCGGGCTGATTGGCACGGTGGGCTACGCGCCGATGGCTACTCCAGCTCTGGAGGACGTCATGGCGTCTCCATTGATGACGTGGGGCGACATTGAATCGACGCCGCTACGTCTGGGTGCAGACGATATGCCGGTAGACCTGGAGGCGATGGTGGGGGGCGGACCGAGCTTCCGGGTGCAGGTGCGGAGGGTGGCGGCCCTGGCTCGGGGCCCGGCTCGAGGGTGCGGATGCCGGGCAGTTTCCTTAAATGACCCCGGGATGGGAAAAAACCGTGCGATGCAAGACAGCATGCGTGAAAGCGGTTCACTAAAAGCGGATTGCGGATCGCGGAGCTGAGGTTCGGGCTCCAGAGAAGGGGGAGATTGAGACTGTGAAGACGTAAATGTTCGCGGTTGCGATGGTCAACGGTCGTCATCATCACTTATTTACCATGGATGGATGCGGCGGCAATATGTGAAATAGTAGTGTCCGTGCTGCACCGCGCGAGGTCGGTCAGGTCGGGTCGGGCCCGGGCCCGGGCCCGGGCCCTACACTGCGGGACGATGTGATGGAGAACGTGCGTGTTGTGTTGTTGCAGTTGCGTGTAGGGCCAAGACAGGTACGCAGGTCAGCACGATGGCGAAATACAGCCACCGGCTGCGGGACTGTAATAGCATCTCCTGTGACTGTTGGCTGTCGGATGGGAGTGATTGGGCACATAGTGTTACATAGGGTCATTTGGTTAGAAACTAAAAAATGTAAAGCAGCAACTTGCTCTGCGAAGAAAATGTTTTTTGATTGTCACGTAGTTCTTGAGCAAAGACTTCGTGCCTCGCCTGTAATGTCCATAGGGTATGTCGGAGCGAGAGCAGGCGGCCCACCGCCTGGCGGCAGCGAAGGCGGGCAGCGGCACCGCGGCTGGCAGGGCCATCACCGCCCGCGGCTCCACGCCGCTCCTCACGGCGTTGCGACGGGCCGCGACGGGCACTGGTGGCGGAGCGGGCGCCACCGCACGCGCTGGCGCCACCGGAGGCAAAACGCCGCTGGCTGTGCCACTTTCGCCAGCGGCACGGCAGCTTGCGGCGAACATAAAGGCAGGTCTCACGCCACGCACAGCCATCGCCGGCGGGGGCGGCCCACGTGGTGGTGGCCAGCACGGCCACCACCATCGAGGTGGTGGCAGCGGACGTGGCGGTGGTGGTGGTGGTGGTGGTGGCGGCGGACACGCTGCTGCTGCTGCTGCCGCGGCGGCGGCCGCCGCTGCCGCCAAGGCCGCTGACCTGGGCCGTGGTGAGCTGGATAAACAGCTTCGCGCGAGTTATCGCAGCGCAGCCGTCGCATCGTTGGGACACGGAACACCAGCAATGGGGCTGCACCCTAGGGTTCACACGCCGGCGACTGGGCGAGCAGCGTCAGCGGGTGTGGCGACCCCTGGTGGCAGCAGCGCCGGATCCGGTGCACATGCAGGGGGCCTTGGAGGAGGTCCACGTAAGGCGCCTGTGGACGCAGGCGCCGCAGCAGGGACTGGCAAGCGTAGTTCGGCGCCGCCACCGCCGGGCTCTGCTGTCGTCGCTGGGGACACGACAAAGCAAGGTGCTGCTGCTGCTGCTGCTGCTGCTGCTACAGCTGCTGCTACAGCTGCCGGCGGATCAGGAAGCGTGACGGACAATTTGCTGAATTTATAGCCCCATCGTAGCCGTCGTCATCATAGGCCCACCTGCGCTGGAAGAAAATCTTTTTTCTTCTGTGCGTGGAGGAGCGGGCGGAGGTTGCAGCGCTGCAACTTGATGATGGCGACTGAATGGATGGTGGCGTAATACTGCTGTACTAAAATACTGGTATCATTCAACTATGTGGCTTTGTGGCAACCGTGCATGTGGGGGGACCCCGGGGGAGAGAGATAGCAGGCTGAGTGAGGCGTGTGCGCCCCAATCCACTATAGAGTGCCTGACCTCAGGCGAAAGCTGACCGCAGGACTTTAGATAATTACGCCGGAGAACAGCAGCGCATGTTTGTGGCGGATCTGGAAGAGCCAAGAGGGAAAGAGGGGAAAGAGGTAATCTATAAAGCAGCGGTTTTTCGGAGTTGTTAGTTCTCCATCGAGATTTTCTGTGTCGGTGGTGGTCGGGGTGATGGCAGGGAGGCCACCTGAAACTTTGGGTAACATGCTTGAAACATGGAGTAGATAGCGGTACTGTGTCGGCACGTGGGATGCGGCTGCTGGCGACGCGTCTGATATGTGTCGAGTCAGTGCAAATGCATGAGCTTCATCGAAATCACCGCAAGGTGTGTGAATTCGTGTGTAGCCGGTCGCGTGGAAGTTAAAATGACTTTGCCTCGCCATTTGGTCACACAATTGCATGTCGTTTAGAAAGCACACAGGCAATGAGGCAGTGTCTGCCGTGGCTGCCTTTACGCACTTACACTTAAGTCTAAACATATGCCGTATCGCTCCATGAAGACATGGCATGGGCAAGGGCATTATCAGGAGGCATGCATGAACGTTGCCACGTCAAACACTGCCGGATTTCCCCTTACCACCACGAGAATCTTGCATGTGCGGTATGGGTTAATAAGACATTGCAAGGAAGACTTTGCACGGATTGACGCAGCGCCGGCAAAGACTCTGCGCGGATGTTATATATGCACACGGATAATGACAAGGTAGTGTGATGAAGGTGGAAGCATTTGGTCACCAGTTCCCAGACAAAGCCTTCAAGTTGATTAATGAGTCTTTTTCACAGGAATAATCTATCACACGTGTGCCTCTCAGGCACCCCCCCTCCTCCGTCTATACCCCCACCAGAAGATTCCTCACCCCCGGTCTATATCAGTCTACATGTGGGCCTTCATTCTCCCCCCCCACACACACACACACTGTGAAAACCCAAGAAAATAGCACATCGAAGCCCATGAGGAAGCAACACCAGCCGACGTTATGCGCCTTTCATTTCTCGTGGTGGATGAATACATTGCGGTTAGCAACAGCAGTCAGCGATCAACAGCAATCAACGCAGTGAGCTCCGTCATGATACACAAGTCTATTTACCTGCAGGCCCCTCCTGCCCACACGCACCCCAAACACCCAAGTTAATGAACAATAAAAAAAGTAGCAGGAAACCAGGTTCGAGGCTTTTCGACTAGCCACAAGCAAGGAGGAGATGAACCGACGGGGGGGACACGGAATGCAAGGATGCGCCAATTTGATTTGGGTCCACATACCTCCTGGCCGCCGCGGGCACCCGGCGGCGGTTGACTCCCCTATTAACGAGACCCAGCGATGAATGAAAGACACAGGCTGTGTGCCCCCCGCTACATCTCCCCCCTCCTTATGGCAAAAATCTAACGGCACCTGGCTGAAGAGAAACAATGGTATCAAGCAACAGCTCACCTCGCCCGGCGGCGAGCGGACCTTCGGGTCCGGTAAGGCAACAACCTCCTTTTGCGTACTTCCTCCTTTCCCTACACCACCACCATCACCACCACCATCACCACCACCACCATCACCACCACCACCACCACCACCACCATCACCACCACTAGTACCACCACCTCTCGTGAGGTCGCATCCGCCCCTTGTCCACTACTGACGTGGAGACTATCACGCGCACAAAGATGGTAACGACAAGAAGACTTGACCATATTCGTCCAAGCCCCCCAACACGCTTATTACTCCCGCCGTTAAATAGAATACTGTGTCAGCTTCATAGGTACAGCAAAATTCCGGCTTCCCAGTCCATGTCCATAAAAATCATTTTACGCACGCGTTTCAAGTACCCGCATAGAAGGCCCCCCCACACGCCCACCTTCTCTTCTCCGCAAACGACCGATACAGGGCTGCGGCACTGCCGATCTTAACATCCGCCCCATTCCGGAACGGGGAAGCAAGGGACCCGCAGGGGGAGGCAAGGCGCAATGCCTCCAATCCCCCAATCCGTCTGGCTACACACACACACACACACACACACACAAGAAATCCCACAGCTCGAAGCACCTCACGAACTCGCCTGCTGCCACGCCCGCTGCCAACCATCGCACCTCCCCCCACCACAAACCGGCTCCCCACGCTCCGCCTCTCACATCGCCGCAAGCAGTAAGAGCCGCATCAACAGCAAGCAACAGGGACGTGTATGGGCCCAGGGCTCCCAACCGCTAAGCAAACCACGAACAAAAACCGCAAAGTTCATCTACGAGCCCGACGCCGACGCCGAGGACAAGGCCGGGGTTCTGGCTGTGGCTGTGTTCAGTCTGGATGTGGCGGTAGTGGCGGTAGTGGCGGTAGTGGTGCTCATGGTGTTCGCTGTTGCATCGGACTCTCCTCAGGATGCAGCGGGCGCTGCACCGGTGAGCAAGTCAACAACGTTCTTCTTGGCCACGTCCGCGGGCCGCTTGCCCATCTGAGGGGCGCCAGGCGCCAGGGACACGGGGTTGGGTGTTGAGGTTGGCGTTGCATAGAACGAAATCGCATCTAATACTAGGTAGTATTAAGAGACGAGGGAGGGGGAGTCCTCGTAATGATAGAACGAAAGAGGGCAGGGGGAGGGAAAGACGAACCACGAACGAGTGAAGCTGCTGCCAGGGCAAGAGTGTACCAAGGGGAGCAAGGGGAGGGCAGGGGAGATGTGTCAACCTCCGGACCCAGGCAAGGAGACAGCGGGCGGAGGGCAAGGGAGAGATAAGTCACCTCAGGGGGCAGGGGGAGCTGCGATTGACGCAATCATTTCGATTGGTCCTGCGTGTCTATTGCTGTGTTTCCTTCCCATCTCACAACCCCGCCCCCTCCACCCCCGGCCTCGTACGTTATCCGCCTTGTTCTTGTCCGCCCCCACTGAGAGCAGGTACTTGACCGCCTCCACATGGCCCTTCTCCGCAGACAGGTACAACGGGGTAGCGCCGTCCTGAGGGGAGGGAGGGAAGATGGGGAGGGAAGGTGGCGAGGG
>NW_003307589.1:537783-538613 GCF_000143455.1 Volvox carteri f. nagariensis
GCCTGTGAAGTATGAACGACTGGCAGAAGTCCCTAGCTACCTCTTACCGGAAGATTGGCTGTACACCACGGATGACAAGAGCGGGTACTGGCAGCTATCACTCCACGAACGGGAGCACACTTATCTGGCTATGCGGTGGCGGGGGCAGACGCTCTTTTGGCCACACCTGCCGTTCGGCCTGGCGCCGGCCTGCCACTTGTACACAAGCATGAAGCTCGAGGTTTTCCGGCCTTTACGGCAGCTAGGGGTCCGCATGTCTTTCCTGATAGACGACCAGATGGGTGCCGCGGGGTCGAAGGCCGCGGCACAGTTCCAGTGTGGGGCGGTAGTACGGCTGCTGGCAGCCCTGGGCTTCACCCTCAGTCTGTCCAAGTGCCAGCTGATCCCCAGAAGGCGAGTCCGTTTCTTGGGAATGGAGGTGGATGCGGAGGCGCAAGCATTCAGAGTACCGGACGACAAGCTAGCTAGATTCCGTGCGCTGCTTACACAGCTCGAAGGCGAGCGGCTAACGGCGCGGCAGGTGGCGCAGGTGGCCGGCAAAATCATCGCCATGACGCCCGCCGTCACCACGGCACCTCTGTATGCGCGGATGGTGTGGCGCGTAGCCCGGGGTGTGGCGTGGGACGAAGAGGTTTGGGACTCGGCGGAGGTGTTACGCCAGGCAGGCTTGTTCATGGAGCTGCTGGGCAGGCGCAACGGGACAGCCACTTGGCGGANAGGACCAGCCCTACGACTGACGACGGAGCTAGTCGGGGACGCCTCGGACAGGGCCTTCGCAGCCTTCTTACCTGGGGAAGAACTGGGTGCCAACAGCCGCATGCTCGTGCCCT
>NW_003307589.1:538663-549046 GCF_000143455.1 Volvox carteri f. nagariensis
GTNGGAGAGAAGAGGAGGAAGGGAGGGAGGAGAGGGAGGGAGGGAGGAGAGGGAGGGGGTAGGGAGGGCGGGGGAGAGAAGAGGAGGGAGGAGGAGAGGGGTAAAGAGGAGGGTAGGGCATGAGGAAGGGAAAGGGGACTGTAACGGGATCGGGGGCCGAGAAGGGGAGCGGAGCACAAGGGCGGGGTGTCGAGGTCAGAGAGGAGAGAAGGGTGTGTGTGAGGCGGAGGATGTGGCGGCGGCGGCGGCGGTGGGGGCAGGCTGCCGCTTCAGGGAAGAGTCATCCGGCCGAGAAATATCACCCACGGAGCCACATGCTCCGGCCCCTTGTACAGAGCAATAGGGAAGTGCAAATAGTGGTAAAAAAGAGACACATGAGCCTCGACGCAGGATTGTGGTGATGCTAACCTTGTCTCACCTCACCTCACCTCACCTCACCTCACCTCACCTCACCTCACCTCACCTCACCTCACCTCACCTCACCTCACCTCACCTCACCTCAGGTCAGCTCACGCACATACATTACCCTAACCCCCGGGTTCCTAGGTCCTGCACCTCTGCCCCCACGCGCTCCACATCACCGCTGTCCCGCCCCGCCCACCCATCTAAAGACCATCTAGACAGGTCAGCTCAGCTCGGCTCACCTCTAGCGGCAGGTCCTTGTCAACCCCCGCCTCCACCAGCGCCTTGACCACCTCCACATGCCCCGCAAGGCAGGCGCTGTGGATGGGCGTGTAGCCACCCTGGCGACGAGAAGGGGGGAGAGGGGAGGCAGCAGGTAAACGATGAAAGGATGTGGCGAACACACGGATAAGAGGATGACACGTCACCTCCATCCACCGCCACCACTTCTCCACCAACAGAACCCCACAGGCGCCAGAGGCCCAATGTAGGCCCCAAGCCGCCCCATAAACACACCAAGCTGGGTACCAAGCCCGGGGTCATGACGATACGACTTCGAACCCAAAGAAACCAGCATCAACGTTGCCCGCAGCATTTCATGCCGGACAGCTGCCGTACATACCCTCAGCTTAATAAGCTTGTTGGCTTTCTTCGCGACCAGCGCCTTCACCACCTCCACCCTGTTGTTCTGCGCCGCCACGTACATGGGCGTCGCACCGCTCTGCGATATCAACCAAACAACACCGACGAAAACATCAGCCAATGACACAACAATTTAACGCACATATGTATAAAACAGTCTGACATGTTCGTTACGTAGGAACGCACAGGACGATGCGACTCCCAGGTAGGAGGGTGAGGGCAATGGCCGTACCCAAGGCCCCTGGGTGGGGCCTTAGGTAACCCCTATACAACGACATCACTCAACTCACTCACTGATGCACTGGGAGGAATCCCCTCTGCTGCTACTGCTACGGCTACTGCCACGGCTACTGCTGTTGCTACTATAGTACCCCGAGCTAGTGACTACAGCGATTAGTGACTACAGCAGCCTCTCCCACACACACATTCCCTTAAACCCCCCAAGCCCCCAACACCTGGAAGGTGCACTCGGTATTGGCTCCCGCCTTGAGCAGTATGGATATCACCTCTATGTGGCCCCGCTCTGAGGCGATGTACAGCGGAGTGGCCTTGTCCTGCAGGTGGCCCGGGGGGGCAGGGGTGGGTGGGCTCAGTGTGCGTGTGTTTGTGTATGGATGTGCGTGGGCACAGAGAGGGTGCGTGTGTATGTATATACGTATGTATGTGTGCATGGGCGTACCTATGGATGAGCGTAGGCGTGTGTGTGAAGGTGTGAGGGGAGGGAAGGAAGCGTGGAAGGTGAGGAAGCAAACACGCGGGGGAGAGTGAGGTGACGCAGCGGCTGAAGGCGTTAGCGGACGGGGAGGAGATGTGATCGGTTTAGGGGGTTAACGGGTGGGGATTGAGGTGGGGGGTGTAGTGGGGTAGTGGGACACGAACATCGAACATGGATCTAAAGCCGGTGGGCTACCGCCCCAAGCGCCGCATGCATGGTGTGACAGCGAGAGGGGGGGAGATCGGTGGAGCAAGTGCAGGGTGTGGGACTGACAAGAAGACCGGTTTGGTGATGATTTTGCTGCTTATGAAGAAGAAGAAGAAGAAGACGATGGTCTAAATCTGTCTGTCTGTCTGCCTGTCTGCCTGTGTGTGTATCAGGCCCCCCCCTCTTCAGGGGAGCCCCAAGCCCCCCCTCCCCCCCCGGGCAGTAGGGTCCCAGCAACTCCAAACCGAATTACGCCCAAACCAACTCCCCGAACGTAAACGTACCCTGCGCGCCGCGTTCTTGTTCGCTCCCGCCTTGAGCAGCGCCTTGATACATTCCGGGTGGTTGTTCTGGGCGGCGATATACAGAGGCGTGGCGCCGCTCTGCAGCGACAGGGACAGCAGCACAGATCTCCAAGGTTGCCCACACCGCAGCAGTAGGCCGTGCACACCGAACTACACACGACCGACCGCAACGCCGAACCGATCTGGGGGGCTTCCTCCTTCAGAAAAGCTTCGCCGTCCCCCCCCCTTCCCCCCCACCTCCATGGCAGCAGCTTCACTCGTTTGTGGTTCGTCTCGTTCCCCCCTCACCTCCATTCCCAACTCCGTGTTAGCTCGGGCCTCCAGCAGTATCTCCAAGCAATCCAGGAAGCCCTTCTCAGCACACAGGTACAACGGAGTAGCGCCGTCCTGCGGGGACCGCAGCGGGGGTGGGGTTGAGGGTGAGGGTGAGGGGGATTTAGAAATCACATGCAGAGGAGTTGTCGGGGCCTCCCTTCCTTCCTTCTTTCCCGTCCTTCCCCATCCTCATCACCACGGCAAGACCCGCCAAGACCTCCGCGTCCCCTCCCGCCCTCCTTAACACCCTCGGCCCACCTTGAGCGCCAAGTTGATGTCAGCTCCCGCCTTCAACAGCGCCCAGACGCACTCAGTGTGGTGGTTCAGGACGGCGATACACAACGGCGTGTGACCCTCCTTCTGCGGGTGGTCGTCATCGTCATCGGTGTTGTTGTCACCACCATCACCATCACCACCACAAGAAGGGTAAAGTTGAAGGGTGTTGAGAAGGAATTTTTTAATGGGGGGAAGGGGGGTTTCGGCGCGAGCCAAAGGAAAAGGCATTGCAACGCCAGCCTGCAGACACCTCCGCGCCGCATCCCCCGGTCTGCTCCCTAGGGGGGTTCACCCCTCCCTCCCCCTCCCTCCCCTTCCCCCCCTTTCCCTCCCCTTCCCTCCCCTTCCCTCCCCCTCCCCTTCCCTTCCCTCCCTTCCCCCCTCTCCTCCCAGGACTGCACGTACCTTCAACGCCGAGTTCTTATCCGCCCCCGCCTCAATCAGCACCTTCAGGGGCTCCAGCTTGCCCTTTTCCGCGGCGACGTACAGAGGCGTCGCACCGTCCTGCAGTACACCGCCGTACCACCGTTGAAGTAACCACCGTGACACCGCGTCCGTGACAAAGAGCAAAACATGGAAAACAGCAACACAGACCCAACCAGAAAAACGCACACGTGCCCAGGCGCTCGGTGAACATTGGTGTGCAAGCGGTACGACATCCCTTCCGGAAGGTCGCCAAAGAAAAAAGCCGGGGGTGGTGGTGGACATGACTTGACATGACATATATAGAAAATGCGGCGAGGGAGGAAGGAGACTTCGACCGAATAGAAGTCTGGGATACGTAAATGGGGGGGTGCAGCAGCACACAAATATAAGTTGCGCAGATGGGTGGAAGGGTGGATGGATAAATGAGTGGCCCGATCTGCATGCACTGTTAGGTGGCCGGACATGGGACATGGATGTGGACGTACATACTTAAGTTAAGGATTGGGAGTTGTGTACGTATGTACGTATGTATGTATTCCTATCGGTCCACCGACCCATCGGTATGCACCCGTACACACACATCCGTACATTAAACATCGAGTCCTTGTTTGCCCCGGCCTCCAGTAGAAATTTGACAATGTCGGTGTGGCCGTTCATGGCAGCTGAATGAAGTGCCGTACAGCCGCTCTGCGTAGCGAGGCCATGGGTTTGGAATGTGGGCAGGGAGAGCGGGGCGGGGCGATTTGGTTGAGTTCGTTGACGGCGAGGGAAAACATATGCAAGGAAGAAACACAGGAATTACCGACTGGACGGGGGGGGAGGAGGAGGAAAAGACGACCCACTAGGGAACGAAGCTGACGGCGGAAGAGGGGGGAAAAGGGAGGAAGGTGATTTCTTTCCTTGTGAGTGCTTTCTCTCACCCTCATTACCGCATAACTGTGCAGCTGCACTTCGCAGTAAACTTCGCAACAGTAAATAGAAACTAGAGGAGGACGAGGCGCCTTCTAAGAGGACTGTCTCCGTTAGGAGCTAACGGTTGGCCGGCAAACATGGACCACAAGGACCAAAGCGTAGTCGACTACCAACAGCCCAAGCCTGGGTGCGAAGTTAACGCACCAATTATTGCCAACTACTGCCAAAATGTTAATGCTGATTGTGTTGCTTCCAGTTTGTCAACAGCGTTACAACCCCTGTTTCAGTTCCCTTATCACGACCTGCCAGCGACCCGGCGACTACAACAACCCTAATCCTAAACCCTACAGACCGAACTCGTCGGCCGGGGAGAGGAAAGGAGGGACGGGGAGGCAGACAGACAGACAGAGGGCAAGCAGACAGACAAACAGACAGACAGAGACAAATGTACGTGCGGGGCCGCTAAAATAGGGAATCCGCCGTATCTAACCACCCCCGCCTCCTCTGGTTCGTCCGCCTTTGCTTTTGTCCTCGTCTGCCATTGTTCTTCACTTGCTCGCTCGCATACTCCCGTCCTCTGCCGGCGGGACAGCAAGCGGCACCTCCCTCACGCTGATAGTCGCCATCCGCTTCATCTTCGCCGCCCTCCTCCTCCTCCTCCTCTCCTCCCCATCAGCATCATAAAAAGCATGACTTATTACTTTGGTCTAACCACCAATCCAAAGCATCACTCCAGGAGGGGCATTTGGGTTTGCGTCCGGAGCCGCTCTCTTGCATTCCCTTGTTGAAGTGTTCGTCTTCCGCCTCAACACCCCACCACCAAAACCAGCGCTCCTGTCAGGAGTACTTCACTTCTCCCGACCTGTTCTGTCCTGTCCTCCGTCCTGTCCAGTGGCATGACCTCCCACCCGCCACCTCTCACCGTCTTGGCCGCATCCAGTGCAGCTCCCGCCCGCACCAGCGCCTGCACCACCTCCATATGGCCCTTCTGAGAGGCCACGAACAGCGGTGTGGCACCGTCCTGGTGGGGGGGGGGAGAAGGGGGGAGAAGGGGGGGACAGGGAAGTGAGTTATGTGATAGATTCAAAAGCCAAGCGGAGGGGTGGGGAATTGCCAACGACGACCTCCAAAGCAACTAATGGTATACCGTAGGGGGAGGGAGGGCAGGGGCAGTCTGGTGGCTGTGGGGAGGTAGCGGCCTATTTGTCGTATATGCCCCAACATACATACATACATAAACGCTGTAGTACCTACTATTGCACACAGGCACGCTCAACAGGTACCCTCACCTGGCTCGCCTTGGCCATGAGCACGTTTCCTCCCGCCTTTATTGCCGCGTGCAGCCCCTCCAGGTCGCCCACCTCCGCCGCCCGGAACAGCTTCTCGTCGCGGTCGTCCGTGGGCACGAACTTGCCAAGATCCAGCTTGGTGGCCAGACGCAGAGTCATCACACGGCTGGCCCCCGCCACCTGGCCCAGATCCTGGAGAGCCTCCACCACCTGCGTGAGGGGAGTGGGGCAGTGTGGGTGTGGGTGGGTGTGGGGGTGGGTGTGTGTGGGTGTGGGTGTGGGTGTGGGGAGGTAAGAAGAGGAACCACAAACGAGTGAAGCCGCTGCCAAGGAGCAGAACTGACCAGTAGGCGTTCTTGAAGGCGGCGACGTCGGGATGATGTAGTGAAAGGTGGGGGGAGGTAAAAAGACGAACCCTTGATGATGATGATAATGATGATGATGATGATGATGATGAGACAGATACCAGAGATAGACAAGACAGCCCAAAGAGTGAGAGTGTGTGGGGCAACACACCTTGCACCCGGGGGCCTACTGAGCTTACTGAGCTTACTTTCCCGCCCTCGGTCGGCTTTACGGTCCCCCAGTCGGCTGTAATAACAATGATAATGATGATATGGGTGCAACGGTGTGTGTGTGTGTGCGTGTGTGTGTGCGTGTGTGTGTATGTGTGTGTATGTGTGTGTATGTGTGTGTATGTGTGTGTGTGTGCGTGTGTGTGTGTATGTGTGTTGGTGGAATGGACGCGGGTGCGTTGCTGGTGTGATTGGCAAAGTCGGGTGTGTTTAGAAGAAGAAATGGATACTGTACATATGGGAGGATAGCCGGATAGCTGAAGCAATACACACCCACCCCCACCCCCCCCACTCCCCACACCCACCTGTCGTGGCTCGTGGTGGTCCAGATGCTTCCAGCAGAAGTAGCTGTACACGGCCCAGATGCGGTCCGGGGTGCTGCTGGCCTGATACCTGAGGAAAGGGCCGGGGGGAGGTGGTGAGGGAGGGTTGGTGGCGGCGGGGCAGCGGTGCTGGTGGGGCAGCGGTAGATGCGTTTGCAAGGGTAAAAATGCCGAAGATATCATCAGAGGTCTCTCTTCTTCATGAAGGAATAGGAGAAGTGGACGGTGAAATCAAACGCCCCTCACCACGTCCTCCCTCAACATGCCCCCAAGCCAAGGGAGGGCTGCTGAACATCCCCCTCCTAATTGAGAAGGCCTGCTACAGGCATTTTCTTCACAAGGATCGAGAATGCCCAACCCGCGTCCAGAAGATTCTCAAACGCTGCAACGCAACGCAACACAACGCAAGGAGCACCACGAACACCGTTAGGGGGTTTGTTACAGCGGACCCCGAACAGCGGGTCGAGTGCAACAGCACAACACCAGCAGCAGCAGCAGCAGCAGCAGCAGCAGCAGCACAACACCGCCAGCACAGCACCCCCATGCATGGGACGAGAGTGCGAGAGGCTCTCCGCCGGAGCTGGAGCGGATCGCCTCCACAGGCGACCTCCCAGGCCTTGCTTGCCTCACTCACCCCACCCCCTAACCCCGCTTACTACTACTTACCCTCAGTTTCCCTCCCCTCCTGCCATTCACCCCCCCCCCTGAACTCCCCATGACCCCCCTCCCCACCTTCTACAACTCACCCTCCCCCCTCTCACCCCGCACCCCGCACCCACTCCAGCAGTTTCAAACTTCGTGCGCCGGCCGTTCCATTCCGATTTCCTTGCACATGACTAACCCTCCCTCCCCCCCATCCCAACCCTCCCTCCCCCCCCAACCCATCCCAACCCGACCCACCTGCCCAGATGTGCCTCGTCCAGATAGTTCAGCAGCCACGACTTGGTGGGTGCATCATCGAGCACACTGCAGCTCTGCCAGGTCGCCGTCGCCAGCTCCACCAGGTGCGCCAACCGGCTCTCCAAACCCTCAGCCAGATGAATACTGCCCGTACGTACCGCCGCAGACCACGGCCCGCCAATGGCCTCCAACAGATTGCCCGCCTCCTCCCCCAGCAGGTCCTTAAACACGCTGGGAACAGCGGTGACGTCCTCCAGGTCGGAAACCATCCAGCCGCTGGAGTTGCGACTCGGAAGGCCGCCGCCGCCGCCGGAGGCAGCGGCGGCAGCGCTATTGTTCATACCGTTGGCCGCTGCGGCGGCGGCGGCGGCGGCAGAGGAGGAAGAATTGGCGCCGGTGAGTAAGGAGCCACCGTTGCCGTTGGCGCCGCCCGTGCTGTTGGGGTTGTTGGTGCTACCATGCGAGGGTAGCGGTGGTGATGGGATTGGTTTGCCGCACCGGCGCATCGCATCCAGCACCATACCCAGCCACGCCTCCAGTGGCAGCCAGTGGCACAGCAACTCCGGACGGCCGTGCCGCGCCATGCGCTCAACCTGCGTCCAGATGCGGCAAAAGTAGCTGCCGCTGGCGACGTAGCCGCGCTGCAGGATGGCGGTGAGCGCCTCCGCCGCCAAGCCGCGCTCCGGCGCCGTCGACGCACCGTCGCGCAGCAGCCGTACCGCCTTGGACAGCACAAACCGCGTGACGCCGTCGTCCGGTATGGAGTCGTACGACGGAATGACGACCATGGCCCGCGCACGTGCGTAGAACAGCTTGGATCGCATGATCTCCACCATGGGACCGCCGCCGCCGCCGCCACCACCTGCTGTATGGCCGCCGCCGGTGCTGTTGGCACCGCCGCCGCCGCCGCTGCCGTACTGCTGCATGCAGCTCCAATCGATCCATACGTACTGAATGCCCTGCTCTTTCACGGCGCTGAGCACCCGCCGGAGTTGCTGGAATTGGACTTCCGACATGGGGGAGAAGTTGTGTCGGCTGGCGGGTTTGCCGGCACCCCAGCGCCAGCTGACGACAACAGTCTGGGCCCACTGCTCGTCAGTTATGTCATTGTACGGCACCTCCAGGCATCCGTGCGTCATGTTGATATCCTCGTAGGCTCGAAGCTGGTGCCAACTGATCAGCTTGGCGAGCTTTAGCAGTCGGACGGGGGGATGAGAGAGCCAGCCTGGCATGCTGTTGTGCAGATCATTGACCCAGTCGGGTAGAGTCGCGAGGGGTCTAGGCTCGCCGATGCCAGCTAGAGGGCTCTGTTTTGGTAGGAGAGGTGGGAAGGGAACAGGGGTTGGATTTGGGTTGTCTTGCGAGGTCAACGGTGAGGTGCACGCCAGCAGAGAAGAGCTTCACAAAGCTAAGATAGGACTAGTGGATGGTTGGGTGGGTGGATGCAGTGAGGACCAGCTAGATGCGAGCCGCGGGTGCCTAGGCAAAGTCGTGTCTGGCTCGGCTCTACGTCGCGGTGCAGACAGTGCTGTTTGCGAAAGGTTAGGATTGTGCCCTTCAAGTTTAATGAGCATGGGCATGTGCTCTGGACTTCGCGGCGCGAGGATGCCAGCCTTCCGAAAACGTACATGGTGCAGTCCCAAGGCAGCCAAACCTTGATAAGCAGACATACCTGGGAACTTTCTTGTAATGCAATTGGCCTCCGCTGTCCATCCTACGTCAAGGGGGATGTAAGTTTTAAAACGAATAATACTTCATAAGCGTCCAACAATCCAATAAGCGCCCACTACCTTTGAGACAGACGCTCCACAGCCCATTTTTGCTTTGGTACGGTACGCAATTGCGCAACTATGGGCACCGTCCTAATGTTGCAATCGACACGCCCCCGTGCACGTTTGCTGTTCCCTATGGTAGGACAAGCATGGTTATCTCCAACCAAACATTAAAAGAGAAACGCGGTTACTGTACGGCTGTGTTGTGGCGCATTAAGCTCTATAGACCGGGGGAAGAATTCTGAGGAACCATAAACGCTCGCAGTTGAGCGTTAAATTGCTTTTCATAACAAAAATAAACATAACAAACACTGTAATAAACGGGCAAACAGTTCGCTGGTAAGTTCCACGGGTGTTTGTATTTAATTCGTGGAAAGTCGTTGCACGCCGTTAAAAAAGGGCTTATGCAATGCAGCAGCGAGCTCTTCGCGGAGAATATGTATATAGGAAGGGTTAGTACGCGCAGTCATGGTGTCTTTTCGTGAAGTCTTTTGGATGTCGGTTTTTAGGATTCAAACGGGTACACGCAATTCAGCAGCAACATCGAGGAAATGTGGGGTAAAAACGTATCTTATGACGAAAAACAAAGCGCTTCAGGATAGATGAAGAGGCGGGAATGTGATGAGGTGGGAACTGCAAGGCGCAGGTACGGCAGCTTACCTTCCGCAACGGCCTCACGTAGCTCAACAACATGAATTTTTTGTATCCAACAGTTGTTTAACTCACCACTTCCTTCAGCCCTGACAGCTGACTGTGATTCACGCCGAACAACTATTCAACAGCTCAGACTGTTGTCGCGCGCATGAATCCCTGATTTCCTCATGCCGGAGGATGACCTTACCTGTTTGACGAACGGCACAAGTCCTTCTCTCTTTTTAACACATGTGCGCGCAGAACAAATTTCCTTTTACGTGATAGGGCGCACGGTTAAAAGGTAACGTCCCCTAAGGCCCAAAATACATAATGATGGTAGCGGCCATATCGGTCATGTTCGCGGGTTTCCTGAGGTTCAACGACCTAGCCCACATTTCCCTCAAGCACGACCTGCTCACCCTGCATGACACTCACATCGCCATTAGACTTCCCAGGTCCAAAACGGACCAGGAGGGCAAAGGGCAGACCGTAGGGGTTACAGGTTACCAGGTGGGCAGCCGTCCAACGGGCGCGACGCTGAAAGAAGAAGAGGGGTTGTGTTCGGACTTGGCTGCGCACTCGCCGGGGGGGTGCGGTTGACATGTTGGGGGATTTACCTCTCAGCTGCTTACGTCTATATATACAGTCCTCGTTGGGGAGCTCTACCCATGTCTTAGTTAGGAGTATGACT
>NW_003307589.1:549151-554151 GCF_000143455.1 Volvox carteri f. nagariensis
AACTAAGACAAGGGTAGAGCTCCCCAACGAGGACTGTATATATAGACGTAAGCAGCTGAGAGGTAAATCCCCCAACATGTCAACCGCACCCCCCCGGCGAGTGCGCAGCCAAGTCCGAACACAACCCCTCTTCTTCTTTCAGCGTCGCGCCCGTTGGACGGCTGCCCACCTGGTAACCTGTATAAACCCTTTTGTGATGTAAAAAAACAATACTCCTTATTGCAAAAACGCCTCACGTCGCTTGTGCGGAAGAACCGCTCATAGCTTGGACCAGAAAAAACAGCTACGTACATATGTATGTATTCAAGCCCCATGACACTTCTTTTTCCTTCCTTGCTGCAAGCAATCGTCGCTGTTGTAAACATGCCATACCATGCCATACCATACCATGCCATGTAAGCCTCCCCTAGCACACGTAGCACAGGGCGGTTCATGAATTCAACCTCGCGAAGAATGTTGGCCTTGATTCCTGGACCCTACCTCGATGACCCGGTGTCCCGCCATGCGACAACCCCACCCCACCCCACCCCACCCCATATGTGAATACGATTTACAGAGACCAGATCTGTTTGTAGCGGTATCCGGCAGGATGTACGGCAATTACACAATCCTGAAACGTAACACCGTCGGAATTTCGCTGGTGGCATACTGTTAGCGGTTACCATATCATACAGCGATACAGCGATACAGCGATACAGCGAACACCTACGTGTGTGTGTGCGGCGCTCCAACACCACCACGGGCACAGCTCCCCCACGGCACAAACAACATTAAAACTCTCCCATTTTTCACCACAAGATATATCCACAAAAATAATACATCCACAAAAAACTTTGCTTTTTAGATCTCAAAAAGAGGCCTTTAGCCGCAGTGGTATATTCCCCGCTCATTCATATATTAGCCCTAACGGCCCCCAACGTCCTCAAAAACGTCAAACAGCTCAAACAGATGCAACCAGGGCAGCTCCTCTCGACGCTGGTACGGGTTATCACTACCACTGCCACTGCCACGGGCCATCTGTCAACATCCGTCATGAACAAACAACGGCATGCAACGTCGAAACACCTCCCCTCTTCCCCCCCCCCACACAAGACACACATCACAACAATGCCACGCACAGCCGCAACCCCCAAAAACATCATCAACACGAAAAACCATCTTGCGAAACAGGAGGACATGCTCCACATCCTCCAGGGTTGGTATTTTACGCGCCTCCAAAAGCCCTATCCCGGCATCTAGCCGATATTATTGCTTCCAGGCATGTGCAAAATAAAAAGCCGTGTGGTTGTAACCAACTTGAAATGGACGCAGCAGCTCACTCTTACCCTGGTGGGCGTCACCTCCCCCACCTCCCCTCGCGACGGAGCGACCCTGGCAGCTGTCCCCATCAACCACCACTTTCGGAGGGTTGAGAAGGAACGAGGGCCTCCGCGCGCACCTCTGCCCCGCAGCGAGCCACCACCTCGCGCTGCCACCCTCCCTGCCCTGTCCTTGCCTTGCCTTACCTGCCAACCAACACAAATGATATACACGAAATGCCGAAGACGGGCCCGAGCGGCACGTCCCGCACACATTGCGGCATTTCGCACACCCACTCTGCCCTCACCAGCTCCCATCAGCCATAAAATATTGAAATAGCACTGCGTGCGGTACACGAAGGCCATGTTTCTGGGCGCCAACATATCCTGATATATGTAGTTTTCCGTTTTCCGTAGCACCCCAGGCAAGACCTTCGAGAACAGACGACGACCAGGGCATATGTGCGCAAACGCCTCATCTGCTTCAGCCGTCCCCTTACCTCCCTTACCTAGCCATGTAAGACTGACCATCCACAACCCCCNGGTGACCACCACCACCACCACCACCACACGATACAACCAACCTGCGACAACACTCGCTCGATGCATTCATTACACACACCGCGACGGACGCGACTGACACCGAAGGCGCTCGTGGAGGCCATATGTATGTCTGTATATCTGCTCGCCACCTCACAACCCGCAGGCCGCTGCGGCCACCAGGTTTCTCAGCTCATGGTACAGCCCTCAGGTGTGTCGTACACAGATAACAGTATTGTACGGCACCTGGCTCGTGATCTGTGCGCGTCCAGCATCGCAGGAGGAAATCGCAATCCAACAGCTCTCTGGAGGTGGACGGAAGGCAACCACCACCACCGCCGGTGGTGGTGGTGGACGGCTCCGAGCTCGGGTTCGCGAGCATCACCTCATACACTCAAACATGCAGGTGCACGCATCTTCATGTCCTGAGACACCGAAGCGCAATACCGAAAAGGCACACATACATACATACATACATAGGGTTTGGCACCACTGGTAAGGCGCGACCATTGCCCCCGGGAGATCCCGGGATCGATACCCCTTAGGGTCAAAAGTCCTTCCGATGGTGGAAGGCATTGCGCCCCTAGTTGATGGACGGTGGTGACCTGGGATAAAGTTAACCTGCGAGCCGACCAGGAATGGAGTTGCGCCGCTGTCGACCCGGCAGATTCCGTTGGATGCTGGTGGTGGGTGCGGAACCTGAGCGATCCACTGAGAAGTTGACTAGGGTGACTGGATGAGGGTGCCCCGAAATACCGGGGAAGGCAGGGTTTCGCAGGGTAGCTGCCACGGGCGAAGATACACCCCCCTGTTTCACACATCATACATACAACGCCGTGGAACGTTTGTAATACAATAGTACCGTACTGTACACCACTTCTGCTCTGCCAGGCCATCGCGAAACTGAAGCTTGGGAAGAAAAGACATACATACATACATACATACCAGTAGGTTGGCGGCTTGGTCTTACGAAGGTGAGGGCCCGCAACACACCGGCTGGCATATGCCGTACAGGATATTAACAAAAGCCCCCGCCCCTCTGGGTGAGGAGCTGCGCCCCCCGGGATTCATGTGTGTGGGTAGATGGCGATGAAAACACCCCATCCCGCACACACACAAACACACACACGCTCCTGGGTGCCCCCGGGTCCTCCAGTTCCCAGGAGAGGCGCCAAAAGATTCGTACAGAAAATCCGTACGACATAAACCAATGTACGACCCATCCAGGGTCTCCTCAGACAGGAAAGTTGCCCCTCACCCTCCCCCGGTGCTTCCGTACAAATGGAGACGCAAGTCGCGTCATTTACGTAAAGTTGTGTGGATACATACATACATACGTACAACATGCATACATACATGCTGCTGCTGTTGCGGCAACCTTGCCGCAACCATCCCCTGCTTGATGGCAACTGCAACACGACTACCACCCGGCTCGCCTCCTTCGCAAAAGAACAACAACAGGGGCATGTGCGTGTGTGTGTGTGTGCATGCGCATAAAAGGAACGCCCTGCGGGGGTTGCCGAGGCTGTTGCAGGCTACCGCGGCAGCAGCAACAGCAGCAACAGCCCCCGGTCAGCAGCATGTGCGTGTGATACCTTCCTGTTTGTGCCGAGTACAACCCTAAGTACTCCAGAAAGATCAACATCGCTATCGATGCACGTTTTAAATGTTGTTTTATGTATGTATGTACGTGCGCTGTCCTGAGAGCCCGGTCAACGTCAAAGTCTCCCTTGCCAAGCCCCCCTCCTGCAGTTCACCGCCAGCAAACTCCAACAGCATCGCTCGACGAAGAAATCAGCTCAGCGACAGCAACCGCGACCGCGACAGCGACCGCGACAGCGCGAGACTTCAGGACTTTTCCGTATCATCATATTTCCAGACATCCTCTCAAACACAGACACCCGGACAGAGCGCCGCCGTACGGTACGGAATAATCGCCGCGGTACCAGCCATCGTGTTCGCACCCTTACGTTACCCGTACGTGCCTTGCCTTTCCCACCTTCCCCCTTCGTCCCGTCCTCAACGGGCGGAAGTCGTGAGAATGGATCCGGTGCCATGAAGGAAGTGAACTGGGTCGCGCGATGCTGTTGCCCCGCGCTGAGTCACGTAGGGGGTTGTACACGTCTTTTATCATGACATTTTGCCATTACACAAACGCGCCATGAAGGAACTATTCGCGTTTGCCACCACTGCGACGGATGGCACTGCGCCAATGGGAACTTAGCTGTGCGACTTGGCTGTGCAGCTGTCTTGACGTCGCGGTAGCCTTCCCATATCCCCTGTATTACCCCCTTCGTCTCCCCCGATTTGAAGCCCACCCGCCTTTGAAGAACAGCAAAGAGCCCCTCTCGTCAACGAGGGGGGCCCGTGTGCAGTACCCCGCCATTTTTGTGGTGCCGGACCAGGCCATGGCCATGTACCGCCATGTACCGCCATGCCAGATGCGAATCATGGACGCCATGCAGCTCTAAACAACAGCAGCAGCAGCAACAACAGCAGCAACAACAGCAGCAGCAGCAGCAACAACAGCAGTAACAACAACAACAACAACGAGACAACGCGCGGCTAAGCACCAGACCCGTTTACATCTTGAAACGAGCTGATACACGCGAGAGCCAAGCGACCCAACCCCACCTGCCACCAACGTCATTCTTCATATCCAGGCCAATACCTTCCATACGTGGCAGATATATATACACTACACACATCATATATTGCCATTCGCGCTGAGGGAAGGAGGAGGAGGTCTGGTTGTGGACACAGCCCCACGCCCCAAGCCGCTGAACGGCAGCTGGCCCCGTCCCTCCCATCTTTTCGCAGCACATGCTTGTATGTGGCACAGGCATTTGGAGCGAAAAGGAACCCGTCAGCGATACAGGAACGCCTACTCCCCCCCATCTTTCTTGCCCTCACAAGAAGTGGCGCTCAAGCCTGCGTGTTGCACGTTCATCAGCGCTTAGCGAACTGCACCTCTCGCGTCGCCGCCGCGCCGCTGCGGACCGCCGCTGCGGCCTCTCCGCTGCTGCCGCTGCGGACTCGACGGACTACCGCAGCCGCCGACACCGGATCCAGGTCTCCGCTGGAAGTCAGCGCCTTGGCTGACTCAATCTTCTGAAGTGTCCTGTCGAACAGGTTCCTACGGCGAAAGGAATGAAAAAGGTG
>NW_003307589.1:559151-586305 GCF_000143455.1 Volvox carteri f. nagariensis
CCCCACACACACACGCAAAACACGCACCCGGCTCCCATAAGGCCTGGTTGCCATGTCCCACCACCACCAGCTTGCAGGGTATGTGGGAGTGGATGGGCAGCTCGACTTCGGCAGTGTGGCTGTGACCCTCACACCAAGAGAACTCGACACCTGGGGCACCAGCCCACGTTCCCATCCGGGGCCATTCGGGCATCGACCGGGGGGAAGGGGGAGGGGCCGCAAATCACAGAAACAAGGGAAGGAAACGGGGGAGGGGGGCCGTGTGAAGGGGGAAAAGGCGGGCAGTGCGCGGAGGAGAGCAGTAGTGGTCGTAGTGTAGGTAACGCTATCCCATATAGGCTTGCCTCGTCCTGGCGGTTTTCCGTAACTGCAACCTCCCCCATTTCATCATCGTCATATATTGCTACCGCAACCATCTTGAACTTGGCGCATTACGGGCTAGGCAATCACTGTTATTACAGCGCAACCGGCCGAGCAAAACCCGCACATGCTGAGAGAGAGCGAGAAAGAGGAAGGGTGAGAGAAAGAAAGGCGGTGGTTGGAGCGAGAGGAGGGAAATTGTACCTCGTGCGTGTAGTTACAACGAATATACGGCATTAAGTACGAAATCAAATGTAGAGCCGTCTACAAACAAGGAAAGTTCAAGTGCGCTTCAAACACTTCCTTTATGCTCAAGAATACATGCCACGCATATATGCCAATGGCGGGGGAGAAGGAAAGGTGTAGAGCGAGCGGGAAGATGACAATGAAGTAGAGGGCGGCGCGGAAGGGAGAAGGACCAGGAAGGAGAAGCTTCTAGAAGGTTTACGGTCATGCTATTGTTAAGGGATCAAGGCGTGGTGGGCGTAAACCCTGAGTTTATAAAACGTTTTGGTTCTGGGAGGTGCCGGCTGGCAGCAGCAGCTGCTGCAGCAGCTGTACGTCGCCCCACCTTTCTTAACGTCCCAGTTGCCCAGCGCCTCGCAGCCGCCCACCAGCACCAGCTGCTGGCCGTGAGAGGTGGACTGGTAGGGCACCACAAGCCGAACAGGCACTGTCAGGGCGCCGTCGAGGGCACCACCGTCTGACGCGGCAGCAGCAGCTGCTGCTGTGGCGGCGGCGGCGGCGGCGGCGGCAATATCCCCCGGCGCCGCGCTGGTCGCCGGCCGCCGCCTCCAGCCCAACCCCAAACCAACCAATCCCGGACTGTGGAGATTGCGCGCTGTGGAAAAGGCATTGCACGGCATTGGCACGAACACGGAATGTCGTTAATCATGGGGGGAGGGGTGAGCCCGGTGGAGGAAGCTTTTGACGGGGTGGTGGGCGGGGGGAGTGAGGGAGGCGAGGGAGGGAGAGAGGTGACGATGAGAAGAAGAGTTCTTCGCGACAAGGATTTATCATAAATTTAGCGGTGCAGAGCGATGGAAGTTTAGGGAAATTTTCATTGCACGTCGCCAGGATTATGTCTTTGTGCTCACACGCTCAAGGAAAAAAGAAAAGAAAAGAAAACGAAATGCTAAAGAGTTGCTACAGGCCTTCAAGCAATAGTTGAGAAGCGTATTGAACAACGGACTTCACGAGGTCTATATATCTGCTGGAAGAGCAGATCAGGTCAGGTACGGCCCCAAACCTGCTCATTACGCTGTGCGCCTGCTGCGCTGACGTCCGCCAGCTTAAAATTATATGTGGCCTCACCCGCATACTAACAAAATAGATCGGATTGTTGCAGGCCGTGATGTCAATTTCAACCAACGGCGCTATTAAGGAAGAGGAAGCCCCGACAGCTTTGTGGAAGAATTCACCGCCCTTCTGGAAAGCGGTCTTGGGCTCACCCGCAACAGGTCCCAAGGACCGGGTATTAACCGTCGCCTTGAGAGCTGCTAATATCGGTATGGCGACTTTACGATGCCGTGCCGTCGTGGCGCTGGACGACCGCGACGTTTTGCGCCTGCGAAGGCAAAAGTCCAGTAAGGAACGTTCACGCGTGTTCACGTTACTTTTAGGGTTTCGATGGATATGCGCGCCAACGGACACATCCACCTAAAAAGCCTTCGGAAAGATTTAGACAGCGAAAACCGTAGTTAGGCAGCGTTGGTATTGCGAAAACTGAGCACAGCAATGAGGACGTCGGCATGCTAAAGCCACCAACGCGCGAAAAGGGACAGGTGATACGCCATAGCCCGCGCCTACCGCATTGATGGATAAGCCATCCTTAGCGCGAACTTCTTTGATGGGAAAGGCGCTCACTGTAGAAGACCGAGCCGATGGGAGCAGCCCAACGGGTCCCTCGTCGCCGGATGATAGAGTGCAGCAATACGGAGCAGGTGAGCACCTAAAGTATGTACCTCGATGCTAATGTTGGTTGCACTAAAATTCTGCTTAGCTCGATTGCGTATCAGTGCCAAGCTCCCTTCGAGGTAACTCGACAGCTACACCGCAATCAGAAAGGAGATCTAAGCTGAGGTATGCAGTGCGCTGATGATGCAAAATAATGTTTTATGCGGCGAAGCGTCTCTAATTGCTTCGTTGTAGAACTTCCGGCATTCGACCAGGATACGCCACTCTCACAGATGGCCCTTAGGAATGCAACGTGAAAGTCTGGGCACACATGCAAATATATATGCACATTAAGCACAGCTATGATTCTCTGTCGCTTGATAGTAGAATCCGGTATACGGCAACGACAGGCACTGTAAGAAACGGGATTCGGGGGAACTGGAGACGCACATTTGCATCAACCAAACCAGTTCTTTACATAAAGTTTATTCTCCATTATACCGTATCGAATCGGTGGTATGATTTGTTGAAAACGGTAACCTGAATCAGTTAGGGGATGTAACTGTTGGTACGGAAGCGGTTATAAAACTGGAGCCTGCTACGCACGTCCGCGCGCAAGTAATGCAGAGAGTTTGTACAATGCCGTTAAAATCACATCAGGGCTGGAACTTAATTCTCTGCTTTGTAGCACCTCCTTCCCCCGGGATACATTGATACCGCAACCGCGCGGCAACGACGACCTAGGAAACGCGCGACGGGCGGCCTCCCCAGCTTTTCCCGGTACACCACAGCCGGATTGCGACCAACACGGGAGCAATACCGTTGCGGCATTTTACGTGGGCGTACACGTTAGAGTTGGCAACGTCGGTTTCCAAAATCCAGCGATTCCAGCTCCTCCAGCTTACATAAACGGTTAATCGGCCATACTTTAATGATGTGTGAAACAGGGGGGTGTATCTTCGCCCGTGGCAGCTAACCTGCGAAATCCTGCCTTCCCCGGTATTTCGGGGCACCCTCATCCAGTCACCCTAGTCAACTTCTCAGTTGATCGCTCAGGTTCCGCACCCACCACCAGCATCCAACGGAATCTGCCGGGTCGACAGCGGCCCAACTCCGTTCCTGGTCGGCTCGCAGGTTAACTTTATCCCAGGTCACCACCGTCCATCTACTAGGGGCGCAATGCCTTCCACCATCGGAAGGACTTTTGACCCTAACGGGTATCGATCCCGGGATCTCCCGGGGGCAATGGTCGTCCCTTACTATACTTTAATGTTTGTCAGAAAATGGAAATCACCCGCGTTTGGTGGTGGGGCCGTGAGTCAAATAGATTCACGGAGAATACGGACACAGCCAAACTGATTTACCCAGTCAACAGTGTTGACTCAGCACCCAGTCGACCGGCATGAATGCATGTGTATGTGAGTCAGGGGTCTCCCCCTTGTGGTTGCGAATTTCTACCCTAAGCACGTGCGCTGTACTGCGTAAATCCCATGTCGTACTGCGTTGTTAATAACCGATATCAGCACACCAAACGATCTTATAGCTAGGCTTGCTCGCACACGAATGCATGTTCTTTTTGCTTGGAGGACTACATATGCAGAACTAGTGCTGGGTGTGCCGGCTACGGGGTCGTGTTGCACATCGGCCCTTGAGCCCTCGGCTCGTATTAGGGTGGTTTGCAGGTACGGGGAACGCACCCACGACCTTGTAACAACAACAACAACATCGGCTGGTTGAACCGATGTTTATTGGTTCATCCTTGCTGCTGCTGCTAATAAAAAGCTGGCCCCCCTGTCCAGGCCGGTTGGAACGACGACGAGTGGACGGTGGTCGCTCAACTGGCCGGAAATGGTGAAAACAGCGACGTCCCGCGGCGCAGTACCAGAGCTTGGAAAGGTGATGGAAGTTTGAAATCTGAGGAACAGGAGCCTCCCAGGTCCATGTAACAATGGCAACAATTGCCCACTTTGTTTCATATCTTCACACATCTTCTATACATCGACTAACATGGCATTTATAACACAAACGCAGTACACACATGCATGACACACATGCACTTGCTTGCCTCCAAAAACATCGGGCACACACAAACACATGAGAATATTTCACAAACGCCTGGTGCGGGAAAGCATTCTCCTATGTGTGGTCAGCAGAGTCATATATACACACAGTCAACCGCAGTGCACAAATTTATAACCACTGTACGGCAGAGGTCAACGGTCAACATCTCCCACTGTTGCCATGCACACGTCGTCGGTTCGTTCGCACGAGTCAACGCAACACGGTGTGGCTGGTATATTACTAAACCATGCGAGTTCGGCAGGCCAGGGCCTCGTCAAGTCAATTCCCCACCCCCAGTGGAATCTCAAGTCACACAGGCTTTTCTTCAATCTGTCCAATTAGATTCTTCATTCCCTTCAAGCCCAAGCCCACTGTAACAACCACCTTCAAATGTTGCCTCACGGCATCTTAATAATCGCACAGCATTATCACCAAGTCGTTGTAGGTGGGTAGAGCCATGCACCCTAACAGCATTGCAACTGGCTCGCTCACATGCGTGTCTGTGTGTGTGTGTGTGTGTGTTGCCGTTGTCTCAAACATTGGCCTAACATCCCCGCCCATGATGCCCCCTTTTCCCGAGCTGACGCTATCTGCCCTGCCCGAGCAGGACACCACGGCCCCAGGGACAGGAACCACAAGTTTGGTGGCAACAGCTCAAGCGCGCGTTGGGCAGTGATTATCTTTTGCTTTCTTTAGCCTCGTCCAGGCCCGTTGCTTGCATGCAGACCCAGCGCACACACACAGCACAATAGACATCAGGTGCAGACATACAAACAGACAGACGGGATGGATCAGTCTGCGAGCAACGACTGGTTCGCTCCTGCCTTACTCCCGAATGACGGCGGTGCCGTAATAGTAAGCGGGCTGGTTCAAGTCGACGGAGTAGGGCGATGCGCGAAACACCGGCGGCGCGTAAGCGGCCGACATGCCCGGCGTCACAGGCGCGTACTTCTGCACCCAGGCGTAGTCGTCCAGCGGCAGAACCGGCTGACGGCTCTGCGGGTTGGCAGGCAACGTAACACACATACACACACATGCACACGCACACGCACACGCACACATACACACACATGCACACACACATACACACACATGCACGCGCGGGGAAATGTCTGCGTTAGCACCATCGTCATTATCATCGAAATGATCATCAGTATTAACAGCAGCAGCCGAGGAGATGTGCTGGGGGGTTGAAAATGGTCCAGGTGGGAGGGGAGTGCATGTATATCTCTGGTACGAAGGAGGATTTTATTTCACTAGGGTATGGGAGTAAAGGGACGCGTAGACACGTACGTACGCCCAAAGCACGCGACCAGCCCCTTTACAGCCGCCTCGGCCCCTCGAGGGGAAGAAGAGGGAGTGGAACGGCTGCAACGGGGTTGGTCGCGTGTTTCGTGATTTCCCTCGCGCCTCTCGGCCCCATGTGACAAAAATATCAAGCACGTCCGCATCCATGCAGGCTATATCGCGCTGGCGCACACACCCAATTACACCACATACAGCCCCCCCCCATCAACTCTTACGACCCACCCAAGCTCCCATTCCCACCCAAGCTCGGCTTCTTCCCCTTCATCCCTCCCCTCCCCTCCCCCCCCTCCCCCCCTTCCCCCGCCCTTCTCACCCTGCCAATCAGGCAGAACGCCAGGGTCACTAGCAGCGCCAGCAACAGGAGGCCTCCCGCGATGATGCCCACAATGGCCCCCACCGCCTCCGCACCGCACAGACTGCCCAACCGGGGGTCCTCACAGAGCGCACCCGGCGGGGGGGGCGGCGAGGGCACCTGCGACACCACGTAGCTGCTGGCGCCGTTGGTGAAACCGTCAGCACCCGTGACGATGACGACCTGTGCGCATTTCACATGAGAGCTGTGTATTGTATAATTAGGTTGAGGCAGCAGCAGCAATTTTTTGAGGTGTACTTGGCAGCAACATTAGCGCTGCTTGGCTTGATGATAATTGGGCGGCTGTGTACTCCCCCCCCACCCGCCCCGCACGTAACCAATGTGCACTCACCAACAACTAATAATCCACATTACCGCCCAGACAACACAACACAACAGAGCACAGTGCACATACTTCTCGACCCACTTCACACCAAGAACCCCCAGGCCTATAACCCACAAGCGGACAGACAGACTGATAGACAGGCACCGACACACGCAAACACACATATATACACATATACACACGCGCCCACCTGGCTTCCCGTCAGCCCCAACGTGGACCCCATGGACCTAGCCACCGCCTGATCTGACACGGTCAGGGTGGTGGTGCCCGTGTTGGTGATGTTGACGAGCACTGCGGAGGACACGGGCAGCTCGCTGGTGCTGTCCGGGGACACAATCTCGTAGCCGGGGACAGTCACCTGCACACATACACACATATATACACACACAGAGCGGAGAGAGGGAGCACCGCCATCGTCACCATCATCGTCACCATCATCATCATCAGCAGCAGCAGCAGTATTATGGGCAATAGCACCAGTATGTCGTGTTCTCGGCATGAGACGCCGCACTTAACACCACACGCGTGCAAGTGCATTTGCACACGTATTTGCACATTCACACGCAGACACACATGCTCAAGCTCCTGACAGCTCTCACCTCCTCAAACCCCCCAATCCCCTCGGCATTCCCCTCTTCATCACACACATGTGGGCGTGCTCCTTCCTAACAATACATACACATACATACATACGTACATACATACATTACATACATACACACCTGTGTGGTGAGCAGTTTTAGCGCCAGTGGTGCCTGCTGGCTCAGGTCGTTGATGTAGAAGACGGTGCTTACGCGGGCGCTGCAGTTGTCGGTGTAGCCGGTGGCGGTGGAGGGGAGCGCTGGGAAGGCGCCGGAGATGTCGGTGGTGGGCCGCACGCAGGCCATGCGAATGGTGCTGTACGTGTGCGTGGTGTGCGTGGTGTGCGTGGTGTGTGTTTTGGAAAGGAAAGAGCGCACACAGGGGTGAGAGAGAGAGAAAAAGAGAGAGAGAGAGAGAGAGAGAGAGAGAGGGAGAGAGAGAGACAGAGAAGCACAACGGGGGCGGGAGCGTGTGGCAGAGAGAGCCGGAGACCGGGAAGTGAGCAAACGGCGCAGCGTGGGGAGGAAGGGTGAGAGAGGATGTTGCTGCAGGACAGGAGGACGGGAGGACAGGAGGGAGGGGGGGCGCTAGGGTGTCAGGTCCGATGAACTTGGTGAGTGCGGTGTGACGACTTCGCGGGTTCGCGGGGGTCAGGTTGGGATGGGTTTGCCTGAGGAGCTGCTGATCTCGCGGAAATCCTCCGGAGAGGGGAATATCGAGAGTGGGGAAAGGGGAGGGAGCGGGGTGAAGGGAGCCCGGGCAGGCCGGTGTGAGGGAGCGGCCACCCAACACCCCACTACCACACGACTAAGCCCACATATACGCAGCCCTCCGCAGCTCCTGTAACTGCACACGTTTTTTCTCAATGCTGTTATGAGTCAAGACGTCTCCCATTTTTCAATAACCCTATGTACATCCACACACATCAATCCACACATCAATCGATCCACACATCAATCGATCCACACATCAATCCATCCTGTATACCCCTACCTGCAATCCGCCACATCCAGCTGGGAGCAAATGCTGGGCAGCAGGACCTGTAGCAATGACTGGGTGCAGGAAAGGCAGCCTGGCGGTGATGGCGGCGCGGGCGGAGGGGAAGGCGGAGCTCTCGGCGTTGATGGACCCGACGGGAGCGATGGCGGACCAGCGAAGCCGACTAATTGCGGCGGTGGCGGCCGCGGCCGGGGTGGCGGCGGCCGTACGGATGTGGCAGGAGGTGGCGGACGAGGTGTGGAGTTGGTTGGCGGCGGCGGATGAAGCGTGGAATTGGTTGGCGGCGGCGGGGAGGAAGTTGAGTTGGTTGGCGGTGGCGGACGAAGCGTCGAATTGGTCGGCGGCGGCGACGGTGGCGGTGACGGTGGCGGGCGAAGCGTCGAGTTGGTTGGCGGGGGAGGAGAGGAAGTTGAGTTGGTTGGCGGTGGGGGGGAAGTTGAATTGGTTGGCGGTGGCGGACGAAGCGTCGAATTGGTCGGCGGCGGCGACGGTGGCGGTGACGGTGGCGGTGGCGGACGAAGCGTCGAGTTGGTTGGCGGGGGTGGAGAGGAAGTTGAGTTGGTTGGCGGCGGGGGACCTATAGTCGAACTGACCGGTGCTGGTGATGGCGGACGGAGGGATTCGGCCGGCGGCGGCGGCGGCGATGCAATTGAGGCGTTGGCGGCCAGCAGGGATGGGTTAGATGTCGTATTGGCCTGGAGGAGACCACGCCGCCGCCGGCGATGGTGGCGATGGTGCCGACTGGCGAGATTCACCGGAGACGTGTACACGGAGTAAACCGTCGCGACGAACGCGCTGGCCACCCCGCTGCTCACCGCGCCCGGTTCCAAGCCCAGTTGTACGGCAATATTAGTTGAGACTGCTTTGAGCCGCGCCGCTGTGGGATTTGAGGCGACGCCGTAATAGCTGGAGAGCTGATATCCTGGAGGCACCGACACCAGTACGGCAGGTGGCGGCGGCGGCCGTGGCGGCGGCGGTCTTGGTGCCGGGTTGATGTTTGTCTGGCTCAGCGGCGGCGGTGGCGGCGGTGGCGATGGCGGCGGCGGCGGCGGAGAGTATCTTAACACTTCGAGTGGTGGCTGAGCTGGGATCCGCGGTGGCGGCAGTCTGGGAGACGGCGGTGGGGGTGGCGGCGGTGGTGGCGGCGGCTGTGGCGGCAATGGCGGTAGCCGTGGCGGCGGCGGGCGCGGGGACGGAGGTATCGGCGGTGGTGCCTGCAGAGGCGGTGGCAGCTGTATAACTGCATCCGTCCCGTTATTGAAAAGGTATCCCGGAAAAAACGGAGGCACTGGTGGGGGCGGCTGGGGCGGCTGGGGAGGGCTTGGCGGGTTAGGCGGCGGCAGCGGCAGCGGCGGCGGGCTGGGGCTTGGCGGCAGCGGCGGGTTTCCAGGGGCAGGCGGCCGTGGCAGCGGCGGTGAAGGTAGCGGCGGCACCGGAGGGCTTGGCGGCGGCGTCGGGCTTGGCGGCGGCGGCGGAGGGCTGGAGATCGGCGGCGGTGACGGCGGCGGCGACGGCGATCTGGGTGGCGACGGCTTGGGCGGCGGCGGCGGCGAAGGCACGCTCAGGCACTCCAAGGTACTGGTGTCCGGTGGGCACGTGTCCCCCAGCCTGAAGATGACTTTGAGCTCCGCTATGTAGTCGTCATTTAGGCTGAAGGTGGGGCACAGGATCCGAGTTTTGGAGGCGGTGGTGGTGGATCGATCTGGTAGCACGTACACCGTCCATGTGGGTCTGTGTCAAATGGTGGGGAAAGGGGGGGGGGAAAGAGGGGCGGGGGTTGCGAGACGCGACGTGTGGGACCGGCCGCGGCAGGTAGGAGGATTTCGGTGGGGGGGAGGGGAAAGAAGGAAAGCCGGCTGCTCACACACACAGATCTAGTTAGGGAAACAAACAAAAGGAAGACTCGGATGGCAGCTCGTTGTGGTGGTAAGGTGGTAAGGTGGTGATGGTGGTGATGGTGGTGAAGGTGGTGGTAGTAGTGCCCCGTTCCTTCTCCTATCTCCTCCTCCTCTCCATCTCAATGATCACACCGTGCACAGCGTACGGTGCCCAGATTTCTCACTCATGGCCCCCCGAACAGCTTCATCCTTAGCGGACTGACCCGACCCTGCCCTGCCCCCCCGGGGATGAGATGCCGGAGAGCCAAAATGCAGCACGCTCCCCCCACGCCAGCTTCACTCCTTCGTGGTTCGTCCTTCCCCCCCCACGGGCCTCACGGGCCGGACGACGACCCCCTCCTAATGCCCCGTCCCTACGCTACATCATTGGCCCCACACATCATTGGCCCCACACATCATTGGCCCCACACATCATTGGCCCCACACATCATTGGCCCCACACATCATTGGCCCCACACATCATTGGCCCCACACATCATTGGCCCCACACATCATTGGCCCCACACATCATTGGCCCCACACATCATTGGCCCCACACATCATTGGCCCCACACATCATTGGCCCCACACATCATTGGCCCCACACATCATTGGCCCCACACATCATTGGCCCCACACATCATTGGCCCCACACATCATTGGCCCCACACATCATTGGCCCCACACATCATTGGCCCCACATGCCCGCGTGCCCGGGCTCACAGCTCGCACACATGCATGCACCCGCCCACCCACGCACACACAACTCCCGGAGGCCTTTACGGACGCTCCGGGAACCAGGAAGGATGTCTTGGAGCCCACCGGCCACGAGCCCACGGCCAGGCCTTCCCCCCTTCCTCCTTGCCGCATTTATCTCCTCCAGGGCTATCTATCCGCATACCTCTGGTATCAGCTTCATTCGCCTAGTGGCTCGTCTTAACCCCCTTTTCCCAAGCTGCTGCTGCTGCTGCTGCTCCATCCAACCAACCTCCAGACCCTCACACCCCTCAACACTTACAGTGTGGAGCCACCCATGCAGTCGGCACACGCCACCAGGATGGTGCAGGGTGGTGCGGAGTCCAGGTACTGCATGGTGCAGGTCTGGTTGAGGTAGGCGTCCGTCTGGAGGGTGGGGCACATGGACATGGGGTCAAGGGGACTGAGGTAGTACGGCGGACCCACCGCCGCGGCCGCCGCCGTACAGGCCGCCGCCGCCGCCAGCAGCAGCAGCAACAGCGATCTTGCCGCAGCGGGGCGAGGTTGCTGGCGTGGCGGCGACGACGTCGCCGGGGGTTGATGCCGCCGCGGGTGGATGACGTCGCTGCCGCCGCAGCGGCAGGTGCTGCAGCTGGAGCTGCCACTGCTGCAGATGTTGCTGATGCTGGCAATGGTGCTGATGCTGCATGATGGGCTGGAAGAGCATGCCGCTATGGACGCATTGTCATAGGTGAGATTCGCGGTAGTGCAGACAGGTTCCCGGCCGCCGTTGCTGCCGCTGGGGGGATGTTGTTGTGGTACAGCAGCTGTGGCTTCACCATGGCGCTCAGGCTGTCGCTCAGTCGAGCAAGGTTCGCAAGCGGCCGCTGCTGTGTTGGGGGTTGGACTGTGGGAGCGTGTGAGCGGTGGTTGGTGGGCCCATGAGAGCGATGTTGGCGGAGGTGGCTGTGGCTGTCGACGGGTGTTTCCGTCAGGTAATTGAGATGTTTTGATATTGTACGGGCATCGCTCCGCGGCTTGGTTCCGCGCAACGTCGCGTAGCAAAGACGTCACAGTTTCTGGACAGTTATAGTAGCTAGGGCTGTAGCTAGAAGTTGCCAGCGCGGCAAGCGTCGTAGTGACGCAGTTGTCATATCCTAGACAGGCTGTCACGATTTCCGTGCAGCGCCAAACGCCAACCACTCCGACAGCAGCAGCAGGTTCCAGCTGTGGTAGTTGCCGGACAAATTCTTGGCTCTCCATTTTAGAATATAAATTAGTTGGCATAGGAACACACGTCCCTAGGTTGCGTGCATTGCGCCGGGTTCGCCTCTCACTCCAGTTTTATGCGAGTATCTGTCCAACCTTGAACTTGCATCAGGACGCAGCAAAAATAAATATTCTCTTGAGCGGCCTTTAGGTGCCTTGGAAGGGCATCGAGCGATCGTTGCCACGAGGCATCCTGGATGGGACAAACAGTCCGGTCGCCATACATTGGTAATGAAGGGTCAACCCGTCCAAGACTCTTCTTCGAAACTCATATGCAATTGATTACATGCTAGAGCTTGTGCAGAAACGTGGATACTTAAGACTGTTGTTGTCGACCCCCGTCGACTTCTGAATATGAAAGTCCCATTTGACGCAGCATGAAGGGATTATATAATTAAAAAATGACACGTAAGCGCATTTGTCCCATGAAACAGGTTCCTCCTTCATCGTTGACCAAAAGTCAGAACATGCCAAAATCACACACCTGGAATCTGATGGGCGCCCAGCTATATCAAGAATGTGTCGATGAATTAAAGAGTCAAAATATTAGTACACCTAAGCTGCAACCCAGCTGCAGGAGATAAAGCTATCGCGAAATAGCACGTCTGAAAAAAGTAGAGATTCAAGAGCTGCAGGATCACCCTCGCTATTTTTTTATTAGAGAGTTGAACACGTTGCCTTACAGGCTTGTCTTTCATGCAGTCAAGGAAATGGGGTTGTAGTATCCATGGATGAGCAAAAGCAAGGCAATAGGTTATCGAGCTTGGCAACGGAACTTTTTCCCCAACTGGGTCCACCAGGGTGTTGACTGGGTATGCCAAATAGTTTTTCCGGTTGCAGTTGACGGCCGACGTACTACACTATACTACAAGCGCTTTTCGTCAACATGCCCGCTAGATGAAACATGATCAATATATTCACCTACTCCGGATTCATCTGCACAAATCTTTAATTAAGCTCCATGGCTCCTGCTGCGGGTGGAAAAAAGATGAGCAGGACAAGCCTCTGGCTTAGCGCTGAGAAGCCAAAGGGTGTCGGGGAGGACACGATTAGCGCGTGAATCGCGTTATACGGGGACTTAGGGATGTGGACCAGAGTGTGGGCCGGGTTGCGCACAGGGGCGCGCATTTTGCGGGCGAGAGTGCGGGGGCGAGCGAAGAAGCTTTAACGAGCACAAGGGCTCGGTTGAGCGCGTGTGGTCACCCAAGGGGGAACTGTTATCGCGTTGCATTACTGGGCGGAATTTTCTTCGTCGCGGGACCCCACAGTACTCCTCCTAGCTCCTTTGCAGCGGGACAAACTTTCCGGACCTTGCGGATGAAGTGACGGGACAGATAGCAGGGGAAGCTCCTAACTGGAAGCCTCTGTCCACCTGCCTGTGTAATTCCTATGGGCGCTGTAGATGCGCCTGGGCGCCTTAGATCGCGGCCAGTAGGATAATTATAGTATCAGACAGCTGTGCCGTGCCAGAGAGCACATCATCTCGAGGCGCTTAAAGCTGGCGCTTGGGGGCCTGCTGGGCCCTGGATGATGTCCCGGCGGTGCTAGCAGTTGCGCCTTTGTTGTTCGGTTGGGGAGCATGTAAAACATAGGGAGCAGCAGGGGGATGGCAACTGCAAAGTGCTGAAAGAAGCCCAAAATGCAGGGAGGCAAGCTGCACCAGCGTCCCGTGGTGCTCCTCTGGGGGGTTTATGGGGACTAAGCGGTCAAACCGCCATGCACTCGTGGTTTAGTGGGCTGGTAATGCTCAGTTGTCTGGTGGTTACCAGCCAGGCTAGCCATGCGACGCCATACCGTTCCTCGCAGCCCTCCCCCCAGTTCGAATTGGCTACTTGGACTGCATAGCGTGCGTTGTTCCACATCCTCAGGTCCACGATGCGGAGTATAAAGGGCGTTAGGATAGTATGGATGGAGCATTGGTTCATTGGCATATAAGAAAGGAGTTGAGGAAAACGCGGCGGTGTTTGGCAGCGTGTTCCTCGGCTCCGACACCCCTACCGGTAAGAGCTGTACGGTACTTAAGGCAGCAAAGCCATGAGGTTACTAAGAAACGTGCATGTGGCAATCATTTTGAAACTGGTAAATTTGGAGTTGAAAAGGTTGTTTCAGGGACAGGAATGAACGGCGTGTTGGCACGGGCTCATCGAGTAGCCTTGCCCCAACGTCGTGGGCACGTAGTCGATCCTTGCTCATATTGTCTTGTTCATCAGAGAAATGTAGCAAACCTTAGGAAGCCTTTCTTTAGCACATCGCTCTCGAAGTCGGCCTTGGTGTCATTCCTAACTAACGCAGCGCCTGATGGAAACGGTCAGCTTGACCACCATCAGAATGACGCCGCATCTGGATGCAACAATACTTCAATCGCAAACTCGTCTGCTCGAATTGTTGCGGCAGCTCGGGTCGCAGCTGCCATGCGTGCTTTGTCGTGCATCGCCTGCACGGTAGCAGCCACGGCACTTCTCACCGCGGCCTTGCCCGGTGCAGCCTTTGCGGGTGAAGTTGCTGCAGGCGCTGCCGGCGGGAACCCCGTGGCTGGGCTGCTAAGCTTCATCCTCCATCTGGACAAGCATCTTGCTGGCAAGTTCCGGGTGGCAAGTTCCGGAAAATAGAGTGCGCATATGTCAACGCCATGAAAAAGCTGCCGCAACAGCACCAGATCCCTAGTGCTGTAGCAAGGCCCCCCGTGCTTGGTCTTCCTGACGGGGACCACTGCAAATGGATTTGCTTTCCCAAGCTTCCCTACATTCCCCCTTCCCTTCTCTCGCACTCTCTCTCTTGCACCTTAACCACCCGCATCCGGACAGCCCTCATCGCCCAGTACGGCGCCAAGTCAGTGTACGGCCTGCTGTTCGCCATTGTGTTTGCGGAGACGGGTCTTGTGCTTACGCCCTTCCTGCCCGGAGACTCCTTATTGTTCGCCGCTGGGGCGTTTGCGGGTGGGTGGTGCGAGGCATCCAGCAGGACGGGGGGGGAGTTTACGTGTGTCTGCATCTTGTCTGTATGTGTGTCTGTATGTGTGGGGGGAGGTACACACTGATATATGGTCAGTATTCAAATGTCGGCAGCGGGGAGGGGAGGGGAGGCGATTGTGTTCTTTATGCAGCAATGCTTCAGGCACAATGCACTATAATACAAAGGAATCGGCAGAAAAACAATATTCTTAAATCTCTGATCGTAGACAGTTGGTATGATCAGTATTTGGGAGTGGCTGGCGGCTAACTTGTTGCTTGCGGACAGGGGAACTCAGGAGGCCCTCAGCAACCCGGTGCTTCATAAGGCGCCGCCTACCCCCGGGGGTTGTGTGGAGCAAGAGAGGGGGAGGAGTAGGGTGGAATGGGGCCCGACACGACACGACACGGCCCGACACGACACGGCGCGGCAGGATATGGCAAATGGAAATGGCAAAGGGAAATCAGGGAAAGGAACAGACAGCGGTTAAGATATGTGCATGTGTCCCTTGCACGGTTGCCTGTACTGCAGGGGAGGCTTGGCCGAACTGTTTTTTTTAATTCGCCTCCTTTATTTTGCGTAACGACGGAAGAAGGCATGTCTCTCACCCCCCGGAAGAGCTGATGCCTCTGATTGCGAGGTTGAGACTATATCTAGTTGATCGCTCTGCAAAAGAAGGGCGTCAAGGATGTCTGTTGTTGTTAATGTTGTTGTTGTTAATGTTGTTTTAAGAGCTGAGCCGCCACGGCCCGCAGAATTAGTTACCGTACTTGCCGTACACTCGCTTCCCACTGACCCGGGGGATCAGCTCTACCCCTCAGCACACACACCCCACAAACACACAAACACGCCTACCCACCACATTCTCTTCGGCCGTTCGTCCCCTCTCCGTGCTGGTTGGTTGGCGCGCTTCTTCCGTTTCCTCACTCACTCGCTCACTCACTCACTCACTCGCTCACTCACTCGCTCACTCACTCACTCGCTCGCTCACTCACTCACTCGCTCGCTCGCTCACTCACTCGCTCGCTCACTCACTCACTCGCTCACTCACTCACTCACTCGCTCACTCACTCACTCGCTCACTCACTCGCTCACTGACGATGTTCCGCCTCCCGCAATCCTAAACAGGCATGGGGCAGTTAGATGTCGGTGTGCTGTGCGGGGTGTTCATCGTAGCCGCCATTATCGGTGACGCCGTCAATTACGCGGTCGGTGAGTCGGTTCCAGTACCTAAGGGGGAGCCCGGGGGCTGACAGGGGCTGTTGCCTGTTCAGGCTCAGGTTCGGTTTGGGGCTTTCGGTCTTTTCTGGGGCGATATGTACTGTGCCACATGTGTGTGCAGGATTGATATGTATATTAATTATATAGACATACACCAACTTTTGGCACAGAAATTTAAGAATGCGATGATGATGGTTAAGCGCTATTTTTAGAAGATACACATACACACAAAAAAAGCAAAAAGAGACGCTGTTGTATCAGGACTTTAGGAAATTACTGATCGGCAGATTTGCAGCAGAGATCCCGTGATATGACCAGACGGACAGACAGGCATACACATCCATTATCCTTTACTAACCACCTACCTACCTTCCTATCATCACCGCCTCCATATCGCCCACTACCTCACTCTCGCCAACTTGCACCCCAGCCCCTTATCACACCCCCCCAGCTAACAATTTACTTACAGGCATTACGCAAACCCCCAACATAAACAGTTCATCTGCGCATACCCCACACCATATCGTGGCGCGATAGTCTCTTCTGCCCCCCCCCACACACACATACATACACAGACACATACATACAAGGCCTGACTTCTGCTCCCAGTCGACCCAGTCGACCCGGGTTCAAATCCGCCTGCCAGCTCCTCGGGTGTTTGAGGAGTGATGAAATGGGAGGTGGCCCCCCATCATATGGACGGTGTAGGACGTGATAATATCAACTTGCGAGCTGACCAGGAACTAAGTTGATGCGCCGTTGATCCGCTAGATTTGGTTGGATGCTGGTGGTGAGTTGCCGAACCCAACGAATACATTCTGAAGTCGGATGGGGTGACGGATTAGGGTGCCCCTCTAGCAGGGGAGAGCAGGGACTGCCCCGGGAAAGGGGGCCGCTGGCGAAGTTAACCACCCTGTAACAACATACATACACAGACCGTCCTACTCGACCACCCACTCACCCCCCAGGTGCCAGGATAGGCCAGGCGGCGGTGTCTAGAGGAGTCGTCAGTCGGGAGCACATCGCCAAGACGGAAAAGTTCTACGAAAAGTGAGGACGGACCCCCTCCCCCATATCCCCTCTGTGCATATGTGGGTGGGTGTGTGTTTTGTGCACGTGTGTACGACTGAGTGACGCCGACCGCCCATCCGAGGCCTCACCGTACTTAAACATGTACGACATTTCCACCCCTGCCAGGTACGGCGGGAAGACGGTGGTCCTGGCGCGTTTCGTGCCTATCGTCCGCACCTTTGCACCCTTTGTGGCGGGTATTGGCAGCATGCCGTACGGCAAGTAAGTATGAATACGTCCGGAGGAGGGGGGAGAGGATAATAAAATGTTGTATGTGGTCATTCATTGCATTGGACATTCCTTTTGGTGTTTGGCACTTGGAGCTGTACAGTGGTGCCGTACGTGATGGCGCTCCGTGATTCCCCCCGCCCTCTCCCTCCCGGGGGGGGGGGTTGGGTTCGTTTGGGGGGGGGAAAGGGGGAAGTGGCGAAATGCAACATTGGAGAAGCCAATGGCGACGTGCCGTATGTTAAATGGGTGGAGAGAGAGGGTGCCTGTGAAGGGGTCTTTGCGGGACCTCAGCGTTTTGATCTGTCGTACCGTATATGGCTGCAAGTGGGGAGATGGTTTCTGTTATGACATGCCTGGTGTCTGTCTGTGTGTGTCTGTGTATGTTTGTGTGTATGTTTGTGTGTATGTTTGTTTGCGCAGGTTCGCCTGGTACAATGTGGCTGGAGCACTCCTATGGACCTTCTTGTTCGTGGGTAAGAGTCTTGATTGAGGGTGGTGGTTAAGAGTGCAGGGGGAGGCGGAGGCCCCGTTTGTGGAGAACGCCCTTTGTGTGTCGCTTTGATCGAGCTGTGAGCAGAGACTGGGGGACTGGGGGGCCAGAGAGAGAGAGAGAGAGAAAGCGAGACAGAGGGTATAAATTGCGATGATAGTCGACTCTCTGGCCGCCCACCATCACAACCACCACCCCCCAGCAGTAGTCCATATCGCCACTACTGCACAGCGCCTCCGGCTCTCCCTCACCCCCTCAGGCGTCTCCCTCTCTCCCCGTTGTCATTATCTTGTCAAAATAGTCCACTGCGCTTATTACCACGGCTATTATTTCTACCACTGGAATATTAACAACATTATTGCTACTTTTGTCTTTGTTGAAACCCAGCACGTTGTGGCACCTTCAAGGTCTGTAGTTGAGGTACTTTTCGTGGCTCAGCTCTATTACGACTCGCGCAGGTGCCGGGTTCTTCTTCGGCAATTTGCCGTTTGTGCGCAAGAACTTCACGCTCGTAGTGCTCGGCATCGTGGCCGTGTCCGTGATGCCGGTCATCTACGAGCTGTGGGCGGCGAGGCAAGAGGCCGGAGAGGCGGCTGCGTCTAGCGGTCGCGACGGTGGCGGCGGTGGTGGTGGGGAGGGAGGCGGAGGGCGTGGGGCGGACGGTGGTGGGCCCGGCAGCAAGCCCAACTTTGCCTGAACGAGGACCAAGTCAGCTAGCTTGTTTTTCGCAGCAGCCCCGCCTGCTTTCATTCTTCTTCTTCTGCTGCTGCTCCTACTTATATCGCTGCTGCTCCTACTTCTATCGCTGCTGCTGCTAGTACTGCAACTTCGCGCAGTGGTTGTGGTAATGGTGGTTTAAATGGTTAGGGTGGTTGGGAGGGGGCCCCGTCGGTACTGACAGCGGACTGGTAGAAGCCGAGCACGACAAAACACACCGACACCTCTCTCCTCCACCCTGACACCCCCCCAATGTATACATACACACGCTCATGCACACACACTTCTCCCATCTGACCGTTGGTCGAGGGCGAGGTGGCGAATGCTGATGGAGTCGTGAGTGTGTAGAGAGGCAGGCGTTGGTAGGTAGGTAGGTAGGTGGGAGAGGAGAGGGTCATTCGGGTGCACCTCAAGTGGAGGCTCCTGCTGCGAGTTTGTTTGGACAGAATTGAACTGTCAGGTGTATGTATGTAAGTATTTATGTATGTATACATGCGGATATCTTTTGTTGTTAAGTTAGGGTTGGGGAGGGGGCCCGCCTAAAGAACGAAGAGGCTCTCCTCCCGTCTCCTGCCAGAGTCATTGGAGTCCGGTTGGGGATGAATGGGTGGTGTTACCCGACAACGGGGATCCTGTGACCATCTTGGTTAAAATATCTGGGGAAATAACTAGCACATACACTATATATATTTTTTCATCATTTTCGTTATGAATAAGTGTTAGGTAGCTACTGAAAATTGTGCCCTAGAGTTTCCCCGCATCCAGCTTGCGCACAAAGTAGCACATTTATGCCAGACAATTTTTTGACCCAAATTTAAAATTAGCACATATGGACCCCAATGAAGGAACCGACTTCCTGGGCAGAGGCTCGACCGGTTTCAAGTCGGAGATAACACCATATCATTCTGCGGGGCATAGAAAGCATAGGAACCACACCATACCATACCCATCGCGCCATATTACATACCAGGACACGGCCCATATGACCCCACCGAAACCGGAGGACGTACGACTAACATTTCGCATATATATACGGTCTATGTAAATGTCGTGTATATTTAAACAAAGAGAACAAGATTAAGCCTTGCGGAAGACGACCGGGGGGCCAATGCTACTGGTGCCCACCCGCATCCGCACCACTCTGGTGGCTAGGCCCGCGGGGCTGCTGGGGCTGCTATCTCTCGTAGAAGATCGTGTGTGCGCCAATACCTCCCGAGACGAAGGGTTCATCTACGGTGAAGTCTACCACGGCCTACGCACCACCAAGGATTGCGGTCTTACTTGGTGCTTCGGGCTACTACTACTACTACTACTACTACTACTAGAAAGAAGGCTAACCACATATTACGCAAGTAACCAATTACTCCCTGTACAGATTTCCCCCTCCTTCCATCCACCCAGCCATAATCACGCGCAAATACACATCTCCCCGCCCCCCCTATTCCCCCCCTCCAAGTTTCCGAAACCCTGTGCCAAGGAGGACATGACATTTGACCACAGAACCTGATTAATTTGGCCTCTCACCAACAGAAAGCTCCTCCTCCTAGGCACGGAACCGGATAATGAGATATTGCAGGGGAGAGAGAGGTACCCAACAATGACACACTGCAGCCAACCAGCCAACCAACCTGCAAAGACGAAAGGCCAACGCCGGAAGACAAAAACAAACACGCTTGAAATGGCACAACAACAGAGCCCAGCTGGGGGCTGGGCGTTGCCCATGCCCCGAAAGAAAAAGCCCGAAGCCACCGAAGAGGAGCCCGGTCCGCCCGTCCGGACGAGCTCCAAAGCAGCCTCTGCCAAGACCGCTTTCCTTTATCCTTCAAACGCAATGCAGCCTCGCCGTGAATGGCTTCGTGACGAAGTTACCAGGTTGCTTCACAGCTGTCCTCGTCACAGCCGTTAGAGTTCAGATTCGTCGCTGCTGGAATCCATCGGCACAAGATAAGCGTTAGTGGACGGGGAGGGGGGGGGGAGAAGAGGTGGTGATTGATACTGGAAGAAAAGAGTGTTAGTTCCAAAGCCAGTCTGCAAGATAGTGAAACCCCCCTCACGACACGCCCTTCCATCCTTTCATGTGTACGGCAACAACCTACGACAAGAATCATGTCATAGGTGTAGATGAAGAAGCGAAAAGAAAAGAATAAGAGAAATCAAGTGCGGTGGGCTCCTCTGAACCATATCCTTATTCCCAGCAACAGAGCAAAGGTTAATAAAAAAGTCGCAACCGCTCCTCCCACTGTACAACCTAGAGTTAGGAGCTACTAACCGCATTTCAATTCCTCACCCGACCTTATCTTTCCCCACTCCTCGGGAGCCCACTCCACCCTTTTACCAACCCTTAACATCACCACCACCACACCACTATCCTTAATCAAAAACTCAATCCCCACCGACGGGAAGGATATGGATCATTGCCTCATTCATTCTCACCCGAGCCCACTTCACAGAGAGCAGGTAGCAAGCAGCCGCCAACCATCCACCCAACTGTCAATTCAAGCCGAAGCCGTGATTCTGTTGCATCCACTGTGACGGCATCCGTTCGTTCGTTTATCCAACTAACCGACTAACTAACCAGTTACCATTATGTCATCTATAGGCGCGGCAGCCATCTATGTTCAGCTATATGTATAACCCTGCCCTCCCCTACCCTCCCTGGACACGCCAGATATTCGGCCACATCTTGTTCGTGTCATTCAGGATCGCACCGCCACCACCACATCATCACCACCCCAAATTTCATCCTCCTCGTCACCCCATTCTCATCCTCCTCATCCCCATCATCATCAAATCCATGGGACCGAATGTTAACAGCTACAGCGAACGAATGGCAGCCAGGGCGCTGTCCTTGAGCTTGCGGGCGTCTGCCGCCATCGCCATCGTTGGAGTGCTGGTGCTCGCTGCCGCTGCGGAAGTGGCGGTGGAAGGGGCCGCCTCCCCGACGCCGCTCTGAGCGGGCGCCGCACCCGCGACTGACACTAGTTGCTGCTCTAGCTGCACTTGTTGCTGTTGTTGTTGCTGAGAGGACAGGACCCGCAACATGTGCTGCCAGCCACTCACATGAGGAGCATCGCGTGTACCTGGCGGGGACGGGAGGGTACAGAGAGAGGAAGGCGGGAGAAAGGATGATTTAGCAGAGGGCAGGATAATCCATTACGGGTAGGTTCTTTTTTTTCCAACACCTGGACCCGTGTGTGCATACACACATTGCTAACTGCACTTCCAACAAAACTAAATATTAGCGGCCCCCGCCCGCGGGCGCTGTTTGATATTCGTTATTATTTTAGCAAATCCAACATCAGTTTCTGCTTACTGCTAGCAACAGGCGTAGCAACTTCGAACGCCTGCAGGAGTTGCGTGTTTTAGTTAATCAGCTATTCAGTTAACCAAAACATCTATCCGTGTATAAGACCACCATATCTCATTGATTCATTCAGAGTCATACCTGTGTATATCCACGGACACCAGCTCCTGTGCTGGCCCACGGGGTCCAGCTCACGCAACTGGGTGTCGGCAGCAGCCGGCAGCGGCGACGCTACGCCGCCGCCGCTGCTGTTGCCGTACCTCTCCAGCCGCAGCCGCTTCGGCTCCGTCAGCCCGTCACCGCAGGAAACACCACTGCCCCCAGGGGTGGCTGCAGCAGGGGTCTGTGGCCGCGGCGGGTCTACGGCCATGGGCTCAGGGGTGACCTGCTCCTCGGCTTTTCGCTTGCGGCCCGTCACGGCGACGGCAGCGGATGTTTTTGATGCTGCAAGCGGCGTCGTTCCACAGAGGGGGCTGCCGAAACCGCCGCCACTCCTGCTACTGCCGCCGTTGCGTTTCTGCTGTTGTGCTTCTGCGTCCAGGGCTACAATTCCGAAGACAGGCTCGCTCGCGCTGGAGGACCCGAAGCGAAAGGCCGTTGAGGAAGAGGGCCCGGGGGTTCGCGCAGCAGCGCCGTGCAAGCCGTACTGCCCACCCGCTATGGTCATGCTAAGTGGATCGGCGCCGCCGCCGATGCCGCCGGAGGCGGCTACGGCGCTGATAGCCCCGCCGCCGCTGCTCGCGCCGCCGGCACGGGGGCTGAGCAGCGCCGCTACGCCTGCGGCCTGCTGCGACGGCGTCAGCCTGCCCGTCGGCACCGGACGCAGACCGGCAAAGTTCCACAACCCTGTACGGCAATTGCAGTGCGGGCATTTGAGCACGACGGAGGACATCGGGTAGCGCTCACGGTCGGAGGCGGCGGCGGTCGCCGCCGTCGCCGCCGAAACTGCGGGCTTCGAGGCGCTCTTGGGCTTGACGCCTAGATGCTGCAAGCTGTAGCCTGCGGACTGAGTGTACGGCAGCGCGCCAGAGCCGCTAGCGGAGTCCGGCTGTAGCACGTCAATGTCCCAGCCCATTAGAGCCAGCAGCCGAGCCTTCTGCTGCGGCGTCATTTTTGACGGCTGTAAGATGTAAGTTGGCGAGGCTGCGGCGCCGCCGCCGGCTGAAAACTGTTCCCCATCCGAGAACAAGGGCGACCCGACCGCCGCCATCCCGGCGGCGGCTGCGGCGCCGCCGTCAGACCCCTCTGTCACGTCCGTGATGCGAACCACCGTGCGCTTACGCGGCGTCGGCGTGCCGGTGCCGCCGACGGCGCCGCCATCAATTCCCAGCATGACTAGGTCGTCGTACGACCCGTACGGCGCTGCAGCGCCCCGTAAAGCCTGAATCGCGATTGCGTCGATCTCCGGCAAGACATCCACCTTGAGGAGCTTTCCCTGGAGCGTTTGGAAGACCTGGCACAGCTCGTCGTTCGTGGTGTTGGGGATGTAGGCCAGCAACGAGGGGTTGCACTGAGTTTGGCGCCAGGGGCACGAGGCGTTGTGCTTGGTGGTCAGGGAGGGTGAGAAGAGGTCTGCGATTAGAAGGGGAAATACGATCACAGCGGAAGCGGCAGCAGGGAGTGTCACTGGCAGCGGGTAAAGGGCCCCGAGAATTGCTAGAGCGAGCCGCAATCGCGCACCTGCTGCCGCCTGGCGTTGGTCATAGGAGACGTTTGGCGGGTAAACAAGCTTTGCGTTGCAATGCTCGCAGCAAAGGCTGTCGACGGCATCATTTATCCAACCCCGCAGCGCGCATGGCACCGGTCCAACTGTATCAGGCTTTGAAAACCATGTCAGAGGCTTATATGTTTCAAGCCGGCGATGCAGGTCGGACTGCTCCCAGGGCCGGAAGCGCTTGGGAGCGCGGCCGTGGCCGTCCCCTGTTGTGTAAAAGCTCCGGCCGCCATTTTCAGCACCATTGTCTCTTTCTCGACGCTTTCCCAGCGACGACAGTGCGTTAGTTATTCGTTCGTAGACTGACGCCATGTTACAAAGCTAGGCTTGCGCCTCGGCGTAGGGGATCAACGGAGGTTGACGCTTTGCCTTACGCCTCGCTATGCACCACAGGCGGTGGCTGTAGTAAATAATAAACTACTAACTGGAAGTCAATTATGAACTGGTCAACCAGGTCGGAGACCCCAGATTTGTATCGCTTCAAAACGTGGCTAGCACTAGAGTGTCCCGTAAGTAGTCAGATTAAAAGTATGGCATAACACGTAGGGTAAGATGTAGCGCTATACGTCCCTTGGTCAGAAATGTCTGGGGCCAACAAGCATTCTTATTTAAATGGGCGAATGCATTGGTTACCGCGATGGTGATGGGCATAGGGGGTACGCCTCACGAAATGAAGTTTATACAACTCGGTATGATTCTAGAAATTATGCACTTTTAGCTGCAGGCTGCATGAGGAGCCTGAGGTAGTTTCAAACGATCTGTGAGTTCTCTAGCGCTTTCGGAGGAAGGGAGCCTCGTTTATCAGACCATTGGGACAACACCTTTAAACACTTATAAAAAAATATCCACACGTGGTAAGAATGGCAGCGCAACTTGGCACCTAAGAGTGGAAGCTGCAGGGTTCAATCTGTCCTGCCCCAACGTCACCGAGAACATGCAGCCGAGGAGGGAAGTTTGGGAGTATGGCAGTATTCCCCTTCAGTCTCTCTGTCCCCAACTGGACGGCGTCCAATCGCTATTGTCCTTCCATGGGAAACTTTTCGCGCGCAGCAAGACCGGCCGGCACGGCCAACGTGAGTCATCGCGGTTCAATCTGCATTGTTTTCAAACACCACGACGTATTTGCACTGATTCCACACAATGGTGCTCAGCGGGCTAGATTGCGCAGTACTCGTCCCTGCGCCATTTGGACCCGCATTATAATAGCTCAAGCCAACATATTCATGGGTTTGTGTTTGCCCACAGAAACAAGCCGATTCCTCGCTTTGCCCTGATTACCAAAGAAACGTCGTTGACTGCGGACTGCCATCGCACCCCCAACAGCCCCCTCTCCGTTGACCGCTCTTATCATCATCACCACCACTACTACCCTTCTGCCTTGGCTCCTCTCTTCCCCTCTCTTTCACACCACGTTCTCATCTCCCGCCTTCTCCCAAAGTTAGCCTGCTCTGGCCGTTGTTCCTCAACCCCCCTTCCCTAGTCCAAATCCCCAAACCCGTTTCTTCTCCCTGCGTCACAGCTTATGGACCCTGAATGGACCCGGAAAACCCATCTACCTCTGAATCCATCATCCCCTCATCCATGCGCGATGCCACGGCCTTGGCCCCGCTCTCCCCCCTCCGCAGGCATCGTGACGCCCGCTGACGTGGCACAAACCCTGGAGCTGACCACCCACCAAGTAGACGTCCTGACTGAAGTCCTCGCGGCGCTCTCCTTTGCCAACTCCTTCCCGCCTCCTCCCTCTTCCACTACCACCACCTCAACCACCACCTCAGCCGCCACCGCAACCGGACCGCAGCAAGCCCAGCCCCAGCCACCACCGCAGCTCGGCCAGGAGGATATCTACCTTCACGAGCTGTCCCTGTACCTCCTGGCCCAGCTCTTCTGCAAGGAGTCCCAGCGGGCGGATGCGGTGGAGTACTGGCCCGACCCCAACAGCACCAGCTTTGCGGCGGCGGTGGCGGCGGGGGGAGGGGTGGGTGGTTTCGGAGCGGGACAGGAGCTGCTGTCGCCCACGCGTCGATCGCAGCCGGGAGGTGAGAGACGAGACGGGACATGTGGAAGGGCAATGGCGATTGGCTGCCCGGAGGAATGGGAAGGAGTGAGGCGGAGATGGGAGGCGAGTTAGATGCAAAAGGCAAAGGGGAATGACTTCCTTCCTTAAGGAAGGAAGTGGGGGAAGATGAGGCGGAGGGAAGCCAGAGAGAGAGAATATGTCTTTTGTGGAGGAATGGGCGCTGTGGCTGGGTGGTCAGCCGGGGATAGGGGGGGATAGCGGTCTGGGGGTTGGGCGTGGGAGAGGAGCGCAGATGGGCTTGGGAGGCGCGGGAGAGAGCTAGCTCCAGCACTAGCACAGTTGGAGTGTGTAGGGGGGAGGCATATCGGGAGGAATATTTGATACTCGTTCCCCCCGGCTCGGTTCTGACGCGACGAGGGGGCCGGGGCGCATGCAGGTAGCGCGGTGAAGTGGGTATGATGGCGTACAGGCAGTTGAGCCGATTGATTGGCCGCCGCCATCTCGCTCGCTTGCTACCACCATCACCACTACTAGTCTACTACTGCTGCTATAACTGCTATTACTACGATTACCTCCTGCATTGGCGCACCCGGATTTTTGGAACCTCATCCCCTCGTACCTCTCCCCCCCCTTCACACACAACACACACATCGTACACCTTGTAGGCCGTAGCCTGCTACGTCAGCAACTCCAGGGGCATCTCCGTGCTCAGATCATGGCCATGCGTGGTTTCGGAGACTACCTCCGTCGCAACCTGAAACCCGCAGTGGAGCTGGTCCTTGAGTCCTGGCCCCCCCAGCCGGGTGCTCTGGTTTCGGAGCGGGAACTGGACCGGCTGGCGTTTGTGCTGGGGTGTACGACTGGGGGACCCCGGGGGGCTTTGGAACCGGGTGAGTGGTGAATGGTGGGGCGGTGGGAGAGGGAATGAGGGGGAGAGGTTTGGGGAAGCTGGAGCCGAGGTAGGAGAGGTGCGCTGCTCTATTTGTGTGTGTGTGCTCTATGTGTGCTCTATGGTGTGCTCTATGTGTGTGTGATCAGAAGTTCAAACATGGCGATGGGAAGGAAGGAAAAACGAGAGAAGGTAGAAGTAGAACAAAAAGAAGGCTTGGAGGAGGACTTTCCTGCCCCCATTTCAACAATCTCACCCCTCCCCGATGGCCAAAACCGGACATCGGCAGTTACTTCGATTCACTTTCGCACCCAGACTCCCACTCCCCACTTCCACTCCTACCTGCCCAGTCATTCACGTCGTCCTCTGCGTCGTCCAATCCCTCTCCGCAAAGGAACCCACCACCACTACCCCACTCTCCACTTCGACATTTCACCCACCCTTAGGGGGCATCATCAAATGAGTTTCAACCCCCCCCCTTCCAAAACGGCCTCCAACGGCCCTCTGCCCCGCCGCCCCCCCCCCGGGTAATCCCCCATCTCCCCCAACTCCGCATCAGAGCCCATCAGCGCCGCAGTGGCCGCAGCTCACAACGGCACCACAGGGGGCCCAGCAGCACCCGGCAACCCGCCGTACACCCCCTTGCCGGTTGAGTCTGCGGTGGCCGCCCTCCGCCAGTTGTGGCAGGAGGAGTGTGTGGACTCCCCCCGCCTGCTGGCCTTGAGCACCTCCTCGATATCCTCCGCCAGCAGCCCGTCACCCAAGTTCCAGAGGTCCATGGGAATGGTGGCGCCCGCGGGGCAGG
>NW_003307589.1:586884-588496 GCF_000143455.1 Volvox carteri f. nagariensis
CGCAATATGCTGTCAATTGTTTCTTATATTTTGCCAATTTTCCCCACCGCCCTCTCTTCAGGTCGATGACCGTGCCATTGCGGGTGTGTATCGCGGCACGGTTGTTCGCGGGGAGGGGGATCTGCCCCTCGGGGATGTACGGATCACGGACTGTCACGAGGCGGTCATTTACCTGCTGGCCCCTCTGCAGGTAAAAGAGGGGAGGGGAGGGGGGCCGGGCGGGGAGAGGGGAGGGGGGGCGGGCGGGGAGAGGGGAGGGGGGGCCGGGCGGGGAGAGGGGAAGGGGGGGGCGGGCGGGGAGAGGGGAGGGGGGCGGGGAGGTTTTAGGTGGTTTGTTACGGTGAGGAAGGAGAAGGGATGGGGGAAAGAAGAACGGGGGAGCTGTCCCTGTTCCCGAAATCTCTCTTCTTTTAAATACATACATATAAGTCAGGTCAGGCACTACTGGTAGAGCACGCACCTATGCCCCCGGGAGATCCCGGGATCGAGACCTGTCAGAGTCGAAAATCCTTCCTATGGTGGAGGGTAATGTGCCCCTAGTCGATGGACGGTGGTGACCTGGGGTAAAGTTGACTCGCGAGCCGACCTGGAATGGAGTTAAGCCGCCGTGCTGATCCGGCGGATTCCGTTGGATGCCGGTGGTGGGTGCGGAACCTGAGCGATCCACTGAGAGGTTGGCTAGGGTGACTGGATGAGGGTGCCCCGAATACCGGGGATGGCAGGGTCTGAAGATATGAACCCCCTGTCCCACACATCATACATATGCACACAAGCGCACATACCCTACCACCAACGCCACCAACGCCAGCACCAGCACCAGTGCACAGGGCCACCATCTTTTGTTTGGGCGTTAGTCTGAATCCCGAGGTGGGGTTTTCTTCCACTCTTTCCACCCAACCCCACCACCACACACACCCCACACACCGCGCCGCCTCCCCCCCTTCACATCCGGCCCCCAAAACCACCCCCCTCATCCCCAGGCTGCCTTCATCAGCGGCTGCAGCGACTGCACCATCGTGGTGGGGGCGGTGGGCAGATTGCTGCGAGTGGAGAGGTGCGACAAGGTCCAGGTGGGTGTGGGGGGGGGAGTGGGGGCGGAAAGACGAACCACGAGCGAGTGAAGCTGCTGCCAGGGCAAGAGTGTACCAGAAGTAGGACTTGGGTTTGAGGGGGGGGGGGAAAGAGGAGAGGGCAATGGAGCGGGCGGCTGTACGGCAGCGATACCCGATGCCGCATGGTATCATGCATCAGCCGTAGCCGCATTGCAGCGGTGCTGTAATGAGGGGCATACAGACATACAGACATTCACACACACACACTCAGGCACACACACGCGGCGGATGCGCAGAAATGGATCCACGGAGGAATAAGGCCGGCGGGTTAACGTATGTTCCGCATATGTCCTTAACCCCCCAACCCCCCGTTCTACCCCTTAACCCCCCCTACCCCTGCTCCCCCCCCACACACACATATATATACACACACATACATATACACACACCCGCCAGGTTATCGCGGCCACCAACCGCCTGCTGGTCGCCTCGTGTCACGAGTGCTGCTTCAATGTGGGCACCCCTCGGGGTCCCGTGCTGGTGGGGGATAACCGCTTCCT
>NW_003307589.1:588712-606746 GCF_000143455.1 Volvox carteri f. nagariensis
TCTACATGCAAGAAGCAAACGACGGACTTCCGACTGACGTCTAGAAGCTGTATTGCAACTGCCAACCCGAGTAGCGGCGGACGCTCAGCCCCAATAACACCGGGGCGTTTAGGGGAGCCATGGGGAGGTTAAGCAGGGGAGCAGTGGTGCGAGGGGTTGGAGCTTTAGGGTGATGGGAAGGTGAAGCGCCAGGTAACCCATAGATAGACAGACAGACGGACGAGGACAAGTTACTCGTTTGATTCGATCCAAACGGAGGGCAGTGTGCCCCGGGAGGAGGTGAATTCGGGGGTGAGAGGAGGTTTTGTGTGGGAATGTGCGTGTGGTGGTGTGTCGCGATGCGTACAGCATCATCACCGCGACGCCCGCGATCTCCATCTCCATCTCCATACACCCCGCACAGGTAAGGACCGTAAGAGTCTGGCGGGTTCTACACCCAACAGCCCGCGACTGGCTAGCAGCGGCAGTGGAAGTGCGGCGTACTCGTCCTCTGTTGCCAAGTCAAGCTTCAGTCTGCAGTCGCCGGACGAGTTTCTGCCGTTCGTGGTGCCCTTCCTGGGCAGCAATGGGCCTCTGGCAGGTAGTGCTGGGGTTAGGAAGGAGGGTAGGAAGGAGGGTAGGGGGGAGGGTAGGGGACAGAGGGTGGGTGTAGGATGGTGGGGACTGTGTGTGCACGTACATGTGCAGGTGCCCGTGCCCGTGCGTGTATAATTTGCACTCCGTCTAATGGCAAGATCACCCAAACTCCGAACCCCTGAGTTCCCCCCATTATTTGCGCATCTCTGTGTGGGGTGGGTGGGTGGGGAAAGGGGCCTTGTGGGCCAGGAGCGTCTGAGTGCTGTCTGCCTGTCAGCCATCATCATCATTATAATCGCCAAACCCACACACATCCGCAATTGCCGCATCCGGTCGTTTCTCTCTCTCTCTCACTCCTTGCATGCGATTCTCCACACACATACACACACTCTCTCTCTGTCTCTGTGTGTCTCTCTCTCCCCCCCGTTCCCAGGTGGTGCGGCCCCCGCCATAGCCAGTCGTTGGAACCACCTGGCCGTCTCAGCGCAACGAGGCCCAGGTCCGCTTTACCTCTTCCCGCTGCCAGCCGAGTACGAGCGAGCGCTGCAGCGGCGACTCAACCTCACTCACGATATGCGCAGCAAGTTCAAGCAGGTAACGGACGGGGTTGCTGGTGGAGTGGGGGGAGTGGGTGCGTGCGTGGGGAGTTTCGGAGGGTGGGGACGGCAGTTGGCAGTTGACGGTTGGTGTGAGGTGATGATTGCGGTAGGGGCGGTAGGGGGTTTGAACGATAACGGTGGTGTGCTGGCTGGCAGGGGTAGGGCTAGGTGCTGGTTGGTTGGCTGGTAGAACTGAGGGGGAAAGCTGTGTAGGTCCTACTCTTAGGGTTGGGCTTCTAAAGGTGTGTCATCGCCCTCTGCATCATGCAGCCTCCATCTTTTACCCGTACTGCGCGCTACAAACCGTCCTGACCCCGTGGTATGCCGTACGCGGTGCACCTCCAAAAAACGTGAGAAGTTCACAGAGCAGTCGCGGCCCCGAGGAGTTCGCAGAAGAGCAGTCTCGCGTCATCGCCCATTGGACTACTCCTCCTCCTGCAGTTTGCGGCGACTTTGGACGCCTTCCGGCAGTTATTGTTTTCCCCCTTCTTGACTTCTTGGCAGGGCACGGCATTGTACAACAATCCCCCATCCATCCTAAACCGCTCCAACCCTCCCCGAACCCATGTTTTGGGCTTTGGATGCCTTCCGGCAGTCAGTCCGTTTTTTATTATTGTTTCCCGGCATTTGATTGCCCCCACGCCCCCCACCACCACCACCCGGTTTCAGGCTGGTTTGACGAAGGACAAGGAGCGGGAGTTGAATGACGCCATTCAGAGCTACTTCAAGGAGTGGCTGGTCGGCTCCAACCTGCTGAGGCAGATCTACGACCTGTCCACACTGGAAAAGGAGGAGATGGCGGCGGCGGCTGCAGCCAGTGCCAGTGCCTCGGCGGTGGGGCTGTCACCCATTCCGGGACCAGCGGGCCTGGCGGACGCGCGCTGAGAAGATCGGAACGCGGAAGCGGAAACCTTATGACAGCGGAGTCGACTCGGCCCACCTCAGCTCAGCTCGCCGCGCCGCGCCGGTCTCATATGCGGCTGTAGCGGCCGCCGCTGCCGGGGCGGGGGAAGTAGCACAGCTACTGCCCGGGGCCCGACGGGGACGTGTGATGCGAATATACCGACAGCCACGTGCACCAACCATAGACGTACGGAGGAGGGGGGTTGCGGTATTTTGGGTAAGGGCTTCGTCTATAGCAGCTGTGACATCATGCGCTGTGACTCAATTACATTTCCGCTGACGCTGGTTGTACTGGTGGTGGTGGGATGGGATGGGATGGGGTGTTGCACTTACCTTTGGAAATTAATGGTCGATGGATGGATGGATGTGTGGATGTGTGTCAGGTCTGTCTTTGTGGTTGCGAATGCGAGGTGGCAACTGGGTGAGGTGTGGGAGTCTTGAATGTTCTGACAGATGACGTTGCACCCGTCTAGTCGTGGTGTTGTGTAGGGTTGGGACTGGTTTCGGAGCTGACAAGGAGGACTGCCCATTTACTACGTGTTGCAGTAGTATAGCTGTGTTTGCGTAGGAATATGGTTTTCTGTAAGGCTGTCTGTCCGTATGTCCATGCATGCTTTAAATGTGGGCGGTTGTGGTGCAGTGGGGTTTGGGGCCTAACCTTAAAAAGGGGCGCTGTTGTGTGTTTTTAGGGATTTGTCAACATGGTAGGTGTAAGGACATACATACAATGGGTTACAGGGCGGTTTGGGGAGCAGGAGCCGAACCGCTTTGGGCTTGTGGGGCAGGCATTTTCTCTCTCACTCTCCCTCCTTCGCGGCTGGTGACGATGATGCACGCAAAAGCTCTTAACAAAAAATAATTGAAAAAATCACAGAACTCTCTGACACTGAAGTTGTGCGTGTGTATTTGAATATACAGCGTGTGTCGAGTGCCATGTAAGAAACACTTTTGCTGCGCGCTGTCGAGTTGCAGTGCATGCCTACTACCTTCACCTGCCTGCCTTTTTTTCATCAGCACGCCCCACACACCCGACTCAACAGCACAGCTTTACACATTTTCCTTCAATCACGCTCACTCTGACTTAATAAGTGATACGAATACTCCAAACCCTGTCGCAACGCGTTGGTCGATTATCGCTGGGCACTAGAGCAACAATATTAACGCAGCCATCAACGTATGTACGGCATCAGTGGTTCGTACTCCCCAGCGTGTGCTGCCTCCCATTTCGCTGTGTCGCCGCAGCCAGTTCGCGGCCTCACCACGCCCCCCTGCCCAACCTCTGCTGGTTCCCGCGGGTATACTCGACACCGTACGACCTCCCACGTGTCCCGCAACATGCCGTACTTTTGTTCGTACACTAACGCTCGAGTGGCGTCGTCCTCGTGCTGCACCATGATTGACGGCGCGCTGTTGAACTCCAGTAACCACGGCTTCAGCCGCTCGTCCAACAGAAAATCCACGCCGAGGACCTGGAATCCGTACTCTTGTACGGCAGGTCGTAACCAGGCGTGCGCTTCCACTAGCGATGGTGCCGCGGCTGCTAGTGCGCGACTGCAGGCGCCGCGCAGCGCTTCCCACACGCCGCTAAATCGTGCCGGCCCCAAATGCTCAGCCAGTTGATGGAGCCCCCAGACCAGAGTGTTGTTGTTGCGCGCGTAGTTGGTGATGTGGCTGGCGGGGAGCTGGTAATGCGCCGCGGCGGCAGAGGATTCCGGCGGTGGCGGCGACAGCGGAGGGCCAGCGGCAGCGGCGCCGCCGCCACCACCACCGCGCGGCTGCTGACGCTCCGCGGCGGCCTTGTCGTACGGATCGGTGCTGAAGAGCACTAGCCCTCGTCTAGTGCTCATCGCCCCGAGAAATGAATTGTTGACGGCGGGCGGGACAGACAGCGGAAGGTTGAGAATGGGAGAGCGCACTCGGTACACTAACGAAGCGGGTTTGGAGGCTAGGAGAGATAAGTAAAGGGACAGAAACACAGTCACACTCACACCCGTCCGCTTCAGCTTCCGCTTCTCGCCCTGAACTCTCCCCCTCCCTCCCACACACACACACTTCCCCTCCTTCACTCCACCCCTCCACAACTTCCTCCCCCCCTACACACATACACATTTACCTGTGCAGGTACGCCCGCAGCGGGCTATGACACGTCACCAACAGCCACAGCCGCAGGTGAAACTTGCGACCCAGGACCAGGAACGGGTTTGTGATGTACTGCTGGGCCACCTGCAGCTGGAAACGCCTACTGCTGCTGCTGCTGCCGCTACTGCCGTCGTCTCCTTGCTGCTGCTGCTGCTGCTGCTGCAGCCTCTCACGCGCGTACTTCAGCGCCGATTCGGCAGGCAGCAGGCTCAGGCCCTTGCCTACACGCAAGTCGCGCAAAGCTTCGTAATTAAGATGGGGTGCAGCAGAGATGCGATTCCCCTTCCTCGAGGCGAGGGTTCGGGGGGGAGGGTGTTGAGGGTTGTGGGGACGAACCATTGGCAATTGAAGCAGATGCCAGAGATCAACGGTCGCGGGGGTTGGTGGAGGGAAGAGAAGAAACGCCATTAGGCTGAAAGAGAGGAAAAAAACCTTTCCCTCCCCCATATCCCCCCCTACCTCCCCTCCTCCCCTCCTCTCCCCCCCCCACACACACTCACCCGCGTCCTGACCAGTCTTGAGGATCCAAAGCGAGGAACCAAATCCACCAATATCACCTCCGGCACCATTTCCACTCACATTGCCACCACCACCACCGTCACCGCCGTCATCACCCTGTCCCTCCTCCCTCCCTTGGCTCTGCATCCCCTGCTGCTGGTTGTTGCGGTTGTGGCGGTTATAGTGCTGTTGTTGCCGCTTCAAGAAGTCCTCCCAGGCGCCCATGTCCTCGGGGAGCGCGAAGGAGCAAGGTGTGATGGCGAAGGCCGCCTCCGGCCCCAGCGCTCCCCTCAGCGTCAACAGCAGCCGCTTCTTCATGGTCAGACAGTTGAGGCCGATGACGGCGCTGACCTGCAGGCAGGTAGCACCACACCACACCACACCACACCAGGCCACACCACACCAGGCCGCACCGGAGCGGGGTTGTGGAGTCAGTGAGCAGGTCGGCCTCGAGTGAAGTGCTGTGCTGCCAGGAGAATGAGGAGAAATCAGGAAGCGAAGGAAGAAGGGCTTGGAAAGAGCCCCCACAATGGCAGTGAGAACGGGCTCCCCTTCCTTCTTCCGAGCACTTGCGCGGCGTCCATATGCTGGGGCCCACCTAGCTTATCGTGTTCCTCTTCGCGCTCTCTTCCACATCCCCCTTGACCCCCTTAACCCGCGTCCCCTCTCTCTTTCCCACCAGTTGACCCGGCCGCATGCTGCGAGCCGCGGAAATGGCGTACGTGGACTTGGTCCACAGCACCTCCCAGCACTCCATGTTACTCGAGCCGAGAGAGGGTCTGCGGAGAGGGAGGGGGAGGCGGGGAGGGACGGAGAGTAATGCAAGGCCGGCGGAGCCCCTCCCCCCTTTCACACGCCCACACGCTCACGCAAAACCCGCTTACTATCCATGTAAATCCGTACCCCGGTGCAGCCGCCGCCTCGGCCGCCTCCTCAGCCGTCAACTGCTGCTGCTGCCGTCGCCGCCGCCACCGCCGCAGCTCCCGCTCCTCCTGCCTGCTGGGTCCGCCAGTACGGACGCCGCCCGCCTCCGTCAGCACCGCCTCGAAGAGCTCCACCGCCACGCGGCCCTGACTCCAAAGCAGCTCATCCACCCAGAACCTAGGGCGGGCGGGCGGGCGGGCGGGCGACGACGACGACGACCAAGGTACGGTGGAGGGGGCGGCGGAGGCGACGGGGGTAGCGGTTGGTGCTGGTGTTGGTGTTGATGGTCAGGGAAGTGAGTGCAGTCAGGGCTCGTGAAGCGGACGGAAGGGGGTCGAGTGTGAGGGGTTACTTCGCACTCGCCCGGTGGTTTCCCGGAGGGGTTGGCTGCGGCACCTCTCTTGGCTGTGGCACCCGCGAACCGGAGGAAGGAGGAAGGAGGAAGGGCTTCATGACGTCATGTTCCAAAGCGGCCTCGCGCATCCGGACCTTCCAGATGGAAATTGATCGACCCTCCTATTGTCACGATATGGCCCTGTGTACTCTGATGGCCTCCCTGCTCCGCACCTGAATGGGGCCCGCGGCGCCGCCGTAATCCGCTCCGGAACCAGGGCAACCCGCCGGAGATCCACACCTGACGTGGGCAGGTTAGTAATTACAAAGGAAGACAGTTGTGACGGTTATTGTAACCGTGGGATGCTGGTGGAGGTGACGATGTGCCGTGCGTGGGAATACACACATGCATGCCTGGGCCAAGGCACACGCACATACATACACCTACCTACCTACATACATACACACATTTACATCCAAAGGGTTTCGCAAAGGCAACCGGGAGCGGGTCTGTCCGGGTGCAGAGGGGGCAAGAGGACCCTACCCTCGCCTGCGACCCACATCTGTTCAGGGGGCTCCCTCTTCTTCTGTGCATCCTTGAGCCACCCAACCCATGTATGAGAGAGGCATCCGTCGCTGCTCACTGGGTGGAATGCGTTGGTCAAAAAGGGGGGGATGGGCGCCGCCACCGTTATGGCGATCGACCGGAAGAGCATGCGTCCGAAAGCCTGCTCTCTTTTTAGATCTTGCGCTTTGGCTGAGGTACCCTAGTGAGCATGCTGGGGCCGAAGTCGACTGCCGTGGATCTTCGGAGGCGAAGCCGGGATGCCGCCGCGTGACGGCAGCAGCAGTTTCCGGTCCACGGGCGACAAGGTGCTCCAGTTGCATGCTACATGCAATTAGTCTCTGTAGTACGGAATCCAAAATGCCGTGGAAATTTTACGGACTCGTGATGACCGTCAAGTGTCGAAATTCAACTGCATTCCACGTATTGTTCGGCTGGACGAGCAGGGATCGATTGCATATGGTTAATCAAAATACAAGTAGGAGTTAGTACAAGGACTGCAATCTACACGTTATGCGTGTACCATTTACCATGATGCTTAAGAAAACGGGGTGGACGATCAACTACCGCTGGACGTGCAGCCAACCGACGCCCTTTCAATTTGCACCGCACTCACAGTCTTGGAGCAAAATTGTCCTGCTTTCATCTTCTGAGGCACTGAAATTTTGCTGCTGGGTTTTCGCAAAAGCACTCGCAAACCTGCACACTTCCCAGAAAGGTTCCCGTTAAGCGGCTTCCGGCTTTGAGTACGCGAAACGCTCAGGTAACGATTTTAAATATCCTGTGCATGAAAATGTTTACAGTTTGGACAAGGCCGAGGCAGTGTTTTGAGGGAGGGATTCCGTTCGGTGGCGTTCCGGCGCCGTTTATTATTGGACCGAAATTGAAAGTGTTCTTCACATGTAAACGCGGGAACTGAACCCATGTTGGCATCCAACGACGACATGGCGTAGGCCGTAAGCCGTTTGAACACACGGAATTTGTTCATGCCAGCACGCACGACTGGATTTTTGACTCGCCACAGCTCGCACCCAGACGCTGTGTATGTTCGTGTGTTCGTGTTGCACATTGATCCGGGCCTGACGCGTTTGTGTGTATGTGTGTGCGTGTGTGTGTGTGTGTGTATGTGTGTGTATGTGTGTGTATGTGTGTGTATGTGTGTGTATGTGTGTGTATGTAATGTAATGTTACAGAGTGGGAGGCTTCTGGGCCGCTTTATCACATTGTCAGTTCTACGATTTATCATCTTATAGCACCATCCACCACTACCACACTATACTTCGCCATACGAACTGTAAGTCCAAGGCCGCGGGTCCAGCCGTCTAGGACCCCTCCTCATCCATTCACCCGAACAACCAAAGAGACGGAGGATTCGGCAATCGCCAACAATCCAGCGTGCGAATCTGGTCCATCAACTGCCACCTCAACTCCACATCTCAGCAGCTAGCCATAATCTCGCGCTCCCGACTAATTCGGGGGTCTCCCCAGGACCTTAAACCGCGAATCGCAGTAGTGTCAACCCAGACCAGAGTGTGTATGTGTGTATGTGTGTGTATGTGTGTGTATGTGTATGTGTGTGTATGTGTGTGTATGTGTGTATGTGTGTGTGTCTGTGTGTGTATGTGTGTATATGTGTGTCTGTGTGTGTGTGTGCGTATGTATATATGTGTGTGTACATGTATGCTCAGCCATATAACATAAACACGATGTCATGAACTACCGCCGTGTTCATGCTGAACCGTGCTTGCCTTGCCTTAACCGTTAACTAAATTAAGAAGTTGGTCGTTTGGGTCATTCGTTCGGTATCATAAGGATATCCCGTTCTTCTCACCTGCCTGCCTGCCCGGCCGGCAGTGCCTGGTAAAGATTGCAGCGACCAATCAATGCTCTGTAATGCGGCCACACTCAGAACGCGAGTATATCGTACGGGACAGATGACCTGCTGTCACGACATTTTAGAGTCACGTTCATTTTACCGTCTTTTATAATTGTCTGCTGTGTACAAAAGCCAATCAAGTCCTCAGATTTGGGAGAAGCACGTCGTGTGTACGGCCCCCCAGGTATTTGACGTTCTCATCTACAGCTTACTTCTCCGGACTCAAGGTGGCCTTGCTGAGGGCGCCCTTAGGCGGATAGCGCCTGAAAAAGATGTTGGGTTTCAAGTCATTGGACGTCCGGGGTGGGTGGGGTGAAAAAGTGGAACAAAGCCCTGCTCACCAAGCCAAAGCCACAAGGACAGTTTACCAGAGCCCCCGCTGATTCGACGCTAGGATTTCAGGTCCACTGCTGGCTCCAGGGGGGAGATGCAATCTCCACCGTAGCCTCCAGGAAGCAGCACCAGCGAGCTTTGGAAGCTGTAGGGGAAGGGGCACGGCGGTCGCGTTGCAGCCGCGGCAGGGGCCGCGCAGTAGACAGCAGTCGGAAGCAAGCTGTAGAGGGGATGTAGCAACGCGAACAAAGAAAGCAAAGAAACGCTTGGCGAGTAAGTCGGTCGGGGTCGGTCCGTCGACTATTTCTCCCCCGGCCGGGGCAAGCGCCAGAGCCAGAATGGCACGTTTGTGTGATTATTGCGGAATGTGGAAGATCATTCTAGATCGGCCTGAGCAGGATCTAGCCGGGTTCGCGCCTCTTTGCCCGTTATTGCGTTGTGGGTGCTTTTGCTAGTTTAGGCTCCAACAAATATGATTTCGAATCGGAGTGCTTCTTTCCGGCAGCGGAATCTTTTTGCTCCCTGTGTGCGTATAACGCAGCGGGCTTTAGTTCGGCGACAGGCACTGGCGGCACATGGAAAGTGACTGTGGAAGTGTAGGATCAATACCGGCAAAAGTCATTTGTTGTTTTTACCTATAGCATCATGCCTCTTTAGCTATTGTTGTTGGAATTTAAAGAACGTATCTTCTCGCATCGTCTCGCGTTATCTCGCGATATCAATTGACGACAAGGTGAAGGTAAGGAGACGAGCAGGAAGTAAATGCAGTACGCGACAGTCGGGACAAAATCTACCTTGTCCGTAAAAGAGCCTTGGCAGTTGGTCCGTTCGGGGGGGTAGTGCAGTTTCATTCGTTATTCGAGAAAAAGATTCCGGCGTTTCGCCAACTTGCGGCAGTTGCGGCTGCGTGTCGTACGCTCGGCCATCGCATACTTCCATCCAGAAATATCTCGCGAAGATATTTTACTGGGTCTACCCGTTGAAACATAATAGAATTTAAAATTCATAAGGATTCTCCTGTCTAATCCTCGTTTCAGTGCTACCATGCGTCAGTTCGCAATATCCGCTGGACATTTATGCCTGCTGCTCCTTGCCTGTACGCAAGGTAAGTACTTCTGTGAGTTATGATTCGTGTAGTGTGCATGCAGACTGCAATGTAGAGACATTGGCGCGGCGAAAACAATCTCCCGGCGTTTCTTGCGTGTTTCGGGATCGCGCGCAGCAGGCGGCGTCATGGGCCAAGGTACCATAAAAGTTGTTGGAGACCGGTTCATCCATCCGAAGGCAAGTAGTTGAATGTTATTGCCGGTGTGTTGGCAACAGAAACGCAGATTATTCGTACTGCGCCTTGCCAAAGCCGGAGGCGCCCACGCATGAATGCAGTTCTGGCGCTCTTACGTGTGAGCTTTACTCTGTTTAGCTTAAGTTCGCGATGCGCATTACCGTCCCTGTGGGGACTGCTGTGTTCTAGATCATTTACCACCTTCCGAAACTAGCCTTCAATTTGACCTATAGCTTAGTGAACACGCAGTTTCGTAAAACTTAATACTTACTTATAAAACTCTTCCTCTTCCTGGAGAGTTGTTATCGGTCGCAGACGCACCTTAGGTAGGCTACCATCACCTCGCGAAGCCTAGCACGTGCGTGAAATGTAACGGACAAACATGTAACAAAAAAACCTTTTTCACTCGATAAGTCTCGCCCGCTGCGTTTGCCACCTGCCGGCCACTCGAGTTTATTACACAAATTGTTACCATTCGACGGCATTCCTGTAAAACAAGGTCCTACCTAATGAATATTAATTTTACGTCATTCATGCAGGTGAAGACAGCAGTACTGCAGTGCTGGTGACCTGTGTTGGTCGAATCACCGTTTCGATGGATCAATCGTTTCGCAGTGCTGCATTCATCTATGCGACTGAATAACAAATAAAAACTATGTATGTTACCCCTACGCAGGGGACCCCCCAGGACTACCTCCAAACTTATGTTATTCTCCCTGTCGATCACACATCGCGCACGCCGCCCCTCGCTGTGGGTGTGGAGCTGACGGAGGGTTTTGTGTCCAAGGCCACCAAGCTGCCCAAACTGCTCAACATCCCTATCCCGATCGGACCCACGGAGACCTTCAGCTACTCTGCATTTGAACAGCCGGCAGCTTTCTTCCCGATGGTGGGCACCAACCCCTTCGGGTAAGCGCGGGACTAGTGGTCTATTTTTTTTAAGCCGCACGGCACCGACGACGATGGTAGCTGTAAAACCCTGAAGTTACTAGCTACCAGTTCCATTAAAATACCGAGGGCGGGGTAGAGTGGCCTGTTGTTGAAGCCCTATGGGGGTTCCGTGGTACCGTTAAGGGAAGAAGACATGTATCCCGAAACACGCAGACTTTCCTCTCTTAAGCTGTCTTAAGCTCTTTATTTACTTCGTTATCCACATCAAGCGCAGTAACGTGTCCTGCTGCTTAACAAGTGTATATGTACGAAAGCCAAATCTTTTTTATATACGCCATGTATACTACAAGGGCAGTCGAGGCCTTCAACAGCGTGTATGCGCGAGGTCTTGTTTTGCTACTACCTGCCAGTCGGTGCTTTCCGTTCCATGCACTTGCTCTGCTCCGTTTTTCTATGTGCGTGGTTTCGTGCAGCCCATTTAGCCGAGAGGCCGCACCTGCCACCCGTGATCACATTTATATATTTGCTGAGTAGCAGTGTGTCTACACTGCTACTGTAACAACCACACACCACACACACATACACACATACACGATCTACATGATGGTTTAATGCGCCAGCTAACGGTCGTCCAGCTTTTCATGATCACGCTGCCTTGAGTGAGCGCCGCGTCCTCCGGCCACCCCTTCCTCCACCCCTTACCTTTTCCCTTCTTGCATCTTCTTTCTGCCGTACGTTCGCTCGCGTGTTGTTAGGTTTGTATACTGGTCGTACGCATTCAACGGCCACCCTGGAGTCGGTAAGTGCTCTAATTTCATGCGTACTTAGGACGATGTTTACTTAGAGCAGCCGCGAGTGTGTTTAACACATGACGGTGATGGTGATGGTGATGGTGATGGTGATGGTGATGGTGATGGTGATGATAACCTTTAAATATCTCTGTACATGAAGTATCAGTGCTGAGAGCCTCAGGGGTTTCCTGGAGGGGCTGCCGGACTCGCCCGGACTCACCCTCGCAGACTACCTACCAGTTGAAACGCTTCACCACGTACCGTGTTACACATTTGTGCGTCGTGCAGTCGCCACCGAACAAAAGCTAATAGCTACAGGAGCTATTGTTACCCGCGGCACATCATCGCCATTGACTAAAATCCTTTTGGAATGGCGGTTATATCCTGGAGACGTATTCCTAACATACTCCTTTTCCTTTCACGTGCGGGAACATGGCGCAGGCATCTACGACGTACCACACTTCGATTTCCACTTCATGTTCCCGTCGTACGATTACTGGTGGAACCAGGAGTGGAATGTGAACAGTCACGGGCCCTGCATGGGCGGCAGTAATGCAACCTTCTTCAAGACCTTCAAGCCGATCCCATCTTGCTGCTGGCCAGGAAGCACACTAGGCCCTATCATTCAAGCGGGGGACTTCGTTTGGGGGGTGAGAGTATGTGCGAAGCAGCACATGGACATACATACATACATACGCACATACGCACATACGCACATACGCACACATGCAGCCAGCGCCATCGTGAAGACCTGGTCGTTCCCTAGAAGAAGAAAACGTCCAGGCATGGCATGGAATGCATACATACATACATGCATACATTTATACATACAATATCAACTTGCGAGCTGACCAGGAACTAAGTTGATGCGCCGTTGATCCGCTAGATTTGGTTGGATGCTGGTGGTGAGTTGCCGAACCCAACGAATACATTCTGAAGTCGGATGGGGTGACGGATTAGGGTGCCCCTCTAGCAGGGGAGAGCAGGGACTGCCCCTGGAAAGGGGGCCGCTGGCGAAGTGTAACAACATACATACATTTAGGCAGGCGGCTGGCAGAGGTTAAGGCCTGACTTCTGCTCCCAGTCGACCCAGTCGACCCGGGTTCAAATCCGCCTGCCGGCTCCTCGGGTGTTTGAGGAGTGATGAAATGGGAGGTGGCCCCCCATCTTATGGACGGTGTAGGACGTGATAATATCAACTTGCGAGCTGACCAGGAACTAAGTTGATGCGCCGTTGATCCGCTAGATTTGGTTGGATGCTGGTGGTGAGTTGCCGAACCCAACGAATACATTCTGAAGTCGGATGGGGTGACGGATTAGGGTGCCCCTCTAGCAGGGGAGAGCAGGGACTGCCCCGGGAAAGGGGGCCGCTGGCGAAGTTAACCACCCTGTAACAACATACATACATTTACTGAATCCCCACCCGACCTGCTTGCCTGATATGGCGATTGCGGTTGCCACCCGTGAACCCTTCGACCCTCCCGTGATGACACCTTCCACCTTCCTGTTTCGCTCTTTGCTCTTGTTGCAAATGTGCAGATGGGCTCGCACTTGTGGGACACGGTGAGTGAGTACGAACGTACGGCAATGGATGTGTAACCTGTATGTGCATCTGCTAACAAATGCCGCGCATCTTGCTGTGTTGTATGGATAAATGGTTTATATGAATGGATGCATGCCGTTGGGCAATACCGGGGGTTGGATGCTTGGACAGATACACAAGTACATACAAACACAGAGGATTGTACGTGACATCATATTCCCTGTTGCATCAAATACATGTGCATAGTACACGGAATAACCATCAATTGATTTAGCAATCGATGTAAAAATTGACATCTAGCCATCAATGTAATGGTGTCAGTTTTAAAGGTTCTGCGTGGCTGCGTGCGTGCGTGCGGGCGGGAAGGCAAAAGGGTTTCGACACATCTCTTTCCACTATGCGCGAGGTACTACTACCACTGCCCCACCCGCGGCATACATACATACATATATGCATACATACATATGTCCGCACGCGGACTTAGTGGACCTTGGTTTACGCTCGTACGATCGTACCCCTTCTCGCCTGCATATGCAGTCTGCAGCCGAGTACAATCCTGTGCGCCGGTTCAACTTTACCCATGTAAGTGTGTGTGAGATAAAAAGCTGTATAGCTCCTTTGGTCGTCGCAATGCCGTGTGTGTGTATGTTATTTGATCACGAAGTACGAGATGATGTTGATCTGTTGCCGCCCTGTACGGCACACGCATGCAGATCTACGGACAGTACGACGGCAAGATTCAGTTTTTCGAGAGCATGGTTACGGTGTCCACTATGCAGAGGCCCCGGGGCTACCAGGAGTGCATCACACTAACAGTACGTGCGCACATCTGTACGACAGCCTTAGGCGTATACACATGTTAGCTGGTATCCATTATCACCGTGGGATTGCTCGTACATACCGCATAGTACCAATGCGTGGCACCTCCGTACACACCAGCTAGCTAAACATCTCTCTGCAGTGCCCTCCGCGGTCGCCGTACATGCATGCATGTCCCGTCCGGGTGCTGGGTTGTTAGTGGTCGTGGGTGGTAGTGGGTGGGTGGATGCAACGACCAACGACCAACGACCACAGCAGGTGGGCCTATAGGCCCTACTCCTCATGTTTTCAACGACTGGCTGTTTGCGTGTTCGTGTACGTCATCTGCAGAACAATCCGAGGGTCATGGACGAGGCGCGGCACATTCCCAGCCGCCTCTGCGTTGTTCACAGCGCCAAGAGCATCCTGGTTGAGTACCGGAACTTCGCACCGTAAGTCCGTCCGTACATGCATGACGCATGCACAACCGTATATGACGGTTCGGTTATTAGTGCGCGTATGCATTGGGAGTTCTCGCTTGTTGCTGTCTGCCCGTCTAGTAGCCTCTGAACTGCCCGTCTATCTAGAGCTATGAGGGGTCTTAAAAGATTAAATTTACCTTCATAGCTCTCTAACATCTTTCACACTCGTTACTAACGGGGCGAGGCGGGTAAGCGAACACCGTTTGAGCGACTAAGTGCGTGACTAACATCAAAACCCAAAATACTGTAAGCCTTTTCACCGCTGCCTGCCGCCCTGGCCAGCGACGGAAGCGAGCGCGCTGCAGGTAAACTTAGGTAAACTATTTGACGTATACGGATGAAGTTGTTCAGCAGCAGCAGCAGTGGCAGCAGTGACCAAGCGGGCCTAAGGTGGCCTGTCACGAATCGTCGCGATGTCGCCCCTTGCGCCCCCACACAGACATACATAGATAACATGCATGTTGGTTGCCCCCTACCAGTGCAGTGACGGTACTGCCCGGTTGTTTTTGCCGTACAACATGCATTTATCCGTGCGAATGCAGGGTTCTGGGGGGCTGTACAAACACCTGCGGCGGTCAATTCGCGGGCTCCTACCCTAGTACCGCACCCATGTTGCCCCCGGAGCTGTGTTCCGTTCCAGCTTGATTATAATACAGACGTACGGACTGGTTACATGTACGGCAATAGTGCAGGATGCCCGGCAGCTGGGAACGCTGGGTCAGCTCGCTCCGGGTGGCTGCGGGCCGCGGTTGTGCGGTTGGCAAGGGCAGGTGTCGCGGCGCGCATGTTTAACCCGGCACTGCTGGCTCCTTGCTTGTGGCGATTATTGGATGTTTTCACGAGCCTATCTCGCAGGTTCGGCCGGATTTCCTTAAAAAAACATTACGAAGCAAGACAGGGCGAAATGTTTCATGTTCGTTGCAGCTAAGTTGTTGTGAGTACCGTTTCTTTGCAGTCTGGTTGTCTTCCTTGCACGTGCGCACCGTTATCTCAAAAATTCGCAAAATCTATTTCGCAGATTCGCAAAATCTATCTCCCAAAAACGCAAATCTATCTTGCAGATTTCGCCGCGTTTGGATTTCACAGCTTGCTCGTCGATGCAATCTACGTGTCCCATCGATGCGAGACAATGAAGCCGATAGCTTAATTCGATACCATGGATGCATTTGGATGGACTGTAGTAAATCTACAGTAGCAGCAGTTGTGATCTAGAACTTGGACGGCTAGCGATCTTTATAGTTCGCCGCCATCGCCGTCATCATCATGAACCTTCATGGGCTCGTAGCAATATACTGCACGGATGCGTCAAAGCGCTTTATAATATCTAATCATCCGTTCGAGGAACTCATTCCTGTGATGCCTGTGTAGCTTTCCTTCTCCGTATGCGGGGTATGTCCATAGTCCATTGCTTGAGGGTTGGTCTATGTTGGTCTGCAAGTGTGAGGACCATAGTTTATTCTCCAGGTCGTTGGACGGCCAACCCACGCGCGCGGGCGGTCCTGCTACTTCGAAAGACCTTCGCATGATCTGGAGCTGCTACGCACGTTTCTGAAGCACCACTCATCGTGTGTTGTTAAGGGAGCTTGGCTAATGACCCCTCCACAGGGTTATCCTTACGAAAGGGACTGGGTTTTACAATGTGTTGTGTGAGTATATACAACTTGCTGTCACCACCTGGTTTGCCATGATCCTATGGGGTCTCAGGTGCTTTGCGAAGCTGCACACGGACCTGGATGAAAAGCGAAAGGTCTATTTCGTTTCATCATACTCGATCATTCTTAGATCTGTCATGGTAAAGTTGAAGGCGCGGTTTGGTGATTACTGGCGGAATCCACGTCTTTTTGCTACACCCTCCGGGAATGGTGTCGGACAAGCAAAAGGGTTAAACCAGGGGTTAAGATGTGCCGGCATACCCATTGGATGGGAATGCCGAAACACACAACATGCTACATACCTGCGACGTCTTACTGCTGTGGTTTCGCCTCGGGGCGTGGACTTTGGAGGTTGTAGCCGACCCGGCGGTCAGTCGCGCCAAGTTTTGAAAGCTGGTGTAGGATCTGTGGCAACCGTAATGCAGTCGAAGATGAGTTTTACGTGTTGCTAAAGAGTGACCCGCCTACGACGACCTAGGGTTTTAGGTGTACGCCAGAATGATATCGAGGTGTACGCCAGAATGATATCGAGTACGTGCACAATATAAGGTCTGTCATGATGAGGACGAACTTTCGAGTTGATGCCTTCTCTTGCACATGGCGCTCATAACCCCTTTTTTCTTCTTTTTGACTACGCTAGAACTCGCACGCCACGAGTCTCCTGGCTCGCCACGGCCTTGCGAGCTGTCGTGAGCTTGTAACTTAACATAAATAATACCACATAACGTGGATTGCCAGCCCCCAGTTCTACAATAAGTCGGTTTATGGTTCATACGCCGTGAGAAAGCTTGTTTAAAAGATTTCCTCGTGCAGGTATTGTTTGATGTGTATGTATGCACGGGACATGCTTCAATATGGTCTCGCAGCGTGACCTGAATGACCCGTCTCAGAGCCTCAGCGTATCAGCTCGAGCGGGGAGACTTTTTACTAGGTACAGTAGAGCCAGACCGGCTCAAGTTCAGCGCCCATGTAGAGCGCAGGTCAGGCAGGAGAACGTCCCCAGCCAACCCCTTCAAGGCAAGAAACGGCCCAATCCAGAATTCCTACCAGAATTGTCTGTAGGACCACTTTTTGACCCACTTCCTCGACCCACTTCCCAGGGCTTGTGTTTTCCTGCCAGTTCGTGACGTTTCCTGGAAAGGCCTTTCCATTTACGCCTTTCTAAAGAAAAGGGCAGATGTTTGGAAATTGCATGAAACTGCAGGAATCGTTCGTCTAATGTTGGCCCAGGTGACTTTCCAAACGGCGCTTTACCATGCAGGCGAGGCTGTTGCAAGTCGTACAGGCTCGAGGCAGTAACAAGCTAGCTATCATTCTCCATTAACGCGGCTTGGATAGCAAGCGATCTTTCAAAATCAGTGCTATGACTGCGGCAGACACGCCGCGATCGACACCATCTTACAGACCTCACTAACCTACAGCCTCAGAAAGTTCAGAAGGTTGAAATTCAAGAAGCCATTCCTAATCTCCCTCTCGCAGACATAACAACAGCCAGCCCGTACACACGTCAAAAAATCAACAGGCCACCACACCTGCCACCGCCAATCGTAGGTGTTCTGCCCTGCCAATCATACTTTTTTCTTTGTCCCTCCTCTTCCACGAGTCTGCCCCGCCACGTTACAACCAACCAAACACAAACCAGCCGTCTTCCCTCCCTCCCACCCTCCCTCCGTGTCTACTTACCAACGGGCGTTACGATGTGTAACGTTGTAACAGCCACGACGCGAACGATCGCGCTGCCAGCCTCCGGGGCCGCTGCTCACCCACCGCCGCTACAACTTTCCTAAACCCCCGTGCATGCACAACAACCTAGATCTATCGTTCTGTTCTGGACACTGCTGGAAGACCG
>NW_003307589.1:606796-610439 GCF_000143455.1 Volvox carteri f. nagariensis
CTTCCTTCCTTCCTTACCTTACATAATAATCCTGCTGCCCAAGGAAAACAATTGCCTTTTATCCTCTTCCGTTTCTCTTCTTCTGCCCACCTCCACCCCAGATTCCATTACCCCTACAGCTTTAACCCTAGGAGGGTTCGTCGCTTTTGCCCTTCCCACGGCTCCCCACAGTTTCTCACACACAACTCCCCCCCCCCCCACACACACACGCCGAGGTTACATTAGCTCCTTTCCTTCCGACTGCATCCCACCACAACCACGACCTTTGACACATCCTCTACGAGCAGGCATGCATGGTGTACCTATTTACCCTGTCACACATGGTGATTGTTCCAGACACATCACCACCATCACCATCACCACCGCCATCACCACCACTTGCCGGCCGAATGGGCCTCTTCCCATCCCTGACCCCAGCACAATCCCCCACAAAACGCCGAAACCCCATTCACAGTAGCAATAATAACAACAACACAACTACTACAACGATTCCCGCAACCCCACCCTGCAGCCCACCCCTGCAGCCTTACCTAGCTTGATGCAACCAGATCAACGGATCAGGCGAACCAAGCCAGGAACTAGACAAGCAACCCCAACCCTGCACGTGCCATGCTGTAATAGAAAAGTGCTATAGCTTTCCCGGCGCACAACTACCCTGGAGCATACGACCCTGACTCAGATCGGCAGAAGGGCATTTAGGAGGTAGGAGCCAAAAGCCACAACACGACCCCACGACTCCCTGGGCTCAGCCGCGCCTTGCCTTGCCTGGGGGTTAGACCGGCCTTGCTGCCCTCTGGCCTGCCCTCTCCCCGGGTCACTGCCCCTGCCGCAGTGCCCCTCACCCTCTGCACTCTGACCTGCCTTTAAACTGCAGCCTACCCGCCCCCCCCCGGGGCTCCGAATGCTGTGTGTGTGTGTGCCAACTCTTTGGCCGAGAGCGGCTCACAGCCATCCTAGTCCATCCTGCCCGGAATGTTCAGCCCGCCCAGAGCTCAGGCGACGAGGACCTCCGTAAAGACATCTCTAGCCCTTTTTCCTTCTTCTTCATCCTCCTCCTCCTCCTCTTGCTGCTCAGCATCATTTGCCGCAACTTTGCCTTCTACCCAGCCCGCCCATCCATCCAGACAGCCAGCCGCCCATCCGTCCACCCCCAGCACATCCTAAGCCATAAAGTATTGCATCAGCAGTGGGACCTAGGAACACACCACACCACTGGCCATGAAGACAGACGGCCTCCTGAATACGGTAAGGAGTCATGAACAGAACTTACAGGCGATCCGCACGCACGCACATAGTAAAGCACCACACCGTAGCAGCAGCACAGCACATAACAAAGAACCACTCCTTACTTTGTCCAACCCCCCCGTCATAGTAAACCCCCCCTCCTACCGCACCCGCAACCAGATGGTTGGCGATAAAACGATAAGGGAAATGGTGATAAAAAAATGCATGCGCAGTCTTGCGAACGACTTCCCCCCTACACGCACACGACATACCCCATACACCATACACCAGATGCACTCACCCAACAACCAGTCACCCGAGTCGCACACGTCCACAACAACAACAACAACAACAACAATCTATATTATACGCACGTGCATGTATTCCTTTTACGTGTTTCCTCCCGTCATTCCTCACAAACCTGATGGGACTAGAACCTGATGGGACCTAATGATAGCGGTTAAATCCGCGCAGCGCTGCGCTGCGATATTCAGAGCGCTGCGTGATCCGCGGGATATCATACACAGCATCGATACCCGAGGATCCCCCAGCCCACGACGACTCCCTTCTTACCATGCAGTCTCTAACCTTTAGGTCTCCTGTCTTGAGCCAACCAGTAGTGCTGGTGTTGGCGGTGGCGGCGGTGGTGGCAGCGGTGGCGGCCTCGGCATTTCGCCACTTAGCTATATCACTCCTCCAGATCCCCCCAGACAACAATCTCAAAACCCCTAAGTGCACCCTTAGTCCTTCTGACAGCCAAAAGCCGATGCGCCAAAGCAATTGGTCAAGTAATGCCCATCAGGTGAAAAGGCGGGGCCGGACGCAACACTCGCTGCGTGCGTGTTGGGGCGCCGCAGCAGAGCTCCAGCACGCCTTCTCTCTTCCCGGCCACAGGTATCACAGGGACGAGGTATTGGACCCCGGGCTCGCGCCTTTTGCACACGACTTTGCAGTGGTCTCTATCACATGTACGGCCGCCGACATCCGTCAGGGCTGGAGCGGGGGAAGCAAGCGGCTCCAGGGGTGTGGACAGCTTCCTATGTGCGCGCCAAGACATGGCGTGTGGTGCCATGGCGGCGTGGCAGCAAGGCGTGGTGAGGGAGTTCGTCGCTCTGGTCTACGCGGGATTATGGCTGCACGATAATTGCCAAGTGGGTTAAGGGGTTCCCCTTTGGTCCGACGCTGTTGAGACAACGTTGGTTGGTCGAGCGGGCACGTTGGGTGGATCAGGGTTGGGGCTTGCGGTAACCAACTACCGTGCATGACCGGTGGATTGCCCTCCGTCCACGTACCGGCTGAAATGCCGATCCCCAAGTCAGTTCAGTGACCTGCGTATCGGCTTCTGTCCACGGGTCATCCACCGATGACTTACGAACGACCCACGGGTCGCCTGTCCATCCTTCCCCCGTGAAGGGGGCTGCAACATACATACACCCAGCTCGCTCATTCGTCTCCCACCATGTTGAGCAAATCAAAGGTGTTGGAGATCTTGGTCGGCTTGACGCCCTGCGTTCCCGCCAACCTCTTATACAGAGCTTGTGCCTTGGACTCGTGGTGCGGTTCCGGAGCGTCTTTCCGTACGCCCCCACCGCCGCCGCTGCCACTGGTACTGCCATGTGGATCGTCGGCCCTGCCCTTACGACCTCCCATGCTCGAGTCCCCGTGCTGCCCAGCCGCCGCGGACCCACCGCCAGACGGGGCGCCACCGCCGGACTGGCGGCCGCCGTGGCCGTGGCCGCGACTGTCACTGGCGGGGCCGCCGGGCTCCGCTCCTGCGCTGCTGGTACCGCCGCCCCGACCGTGACCGTGCACATGGCCGTGCGGCCCATGCTCCGGCCCATGATGGGAGTGCGGGTGGGGGTGCGGGTGCTCATGCCCGTGCCGTCCGCCTCGGCCACTTTCGCTTCGGCCACCGCCGCGCCCGCCATCCCCCCGGCCGCTTCGGCCAGCGCCTCTCCCGCCCGCACCGCGACCGCCGCGGGGTGGCCGTTCCTCAACCAAGGAAGCAGCAGCAGCAGCAGCAGCAGCTGACGGCGCACTTCCGTCCTCAACCACTGGCACATGCTCCGACGAAACCGCAGCGGCTGGAGCAGGCTGCGGCGCCGATGCCGCCTCGTGCCGCGGCCGGCGGGGCCCGGCGCCGTACCCAGCGCCGCCACCGCCACCCGTGGGCCCAGATGCCACTCCCGCTGCTGCCGAGACTGCAGCTACCGCTGCATCCGCAGCGGCTGCAAGCTGGGGCTGCTGCGTGGATGCTGCCGGATGATCGCTATCATGAACCGATGCGGCCGCGGCGCCGCCGCCGCCGCCTCGTCCCCCCATTCTGCCACCGCCCCTAGGGCCGCGGCCGCCGCGCCAGATGCGCTCGACACTGCCGCGGCGGCCAGAGCCGCCGCCACGACGGCCGCCGTACTCCGCG
>NW_003307589.1:610489-631895 GCF_000143455.1 Volvox carteri f. nagariensis
CGCGGGCCCCGGTGCGCCTGCGCAGGTCCATGGATTGTGGCATCTATGGATTGCCACCCGGCAGCAAGAGAGCTGCAGCCGTAGCCACAGCTGCCGCCGGCCGCACCAAAAACAGCTTTTCCCACGCGTGTGCGCTGTTGCTAGCTTGCCGCACGTGCCGGGCCCCACTCACCTTCACCCACAGCCGCCCCGTCACCATCGCGCTGGCCACCACCCTCTTCAGGCGCAGGCTCCTCGTAGTACGGTTTTGCAGCTGCGAGGAATAGACAGGTACAAAGCGGCAAAGGGACAGCGGCTCTTGAGCTCGACAAGGACGGAACAGAACAGCAAGCTACGAAGAAAGCGCTGATGCGACTGTCGCCTCATGCGCCATGCCCCAATGGAATTTACTGGCGTTCAATGACCTTGGATTGGAACCTCCAGGAACCTTTCATTTGCAAAACCTCAAAAACGTCCCCTTAGCCCGTTACTGAAACACGCTTGTAAATCTCCCTCACTCTTGTAAGCTGCATATCTTCCTATCCCCGATCCAGCTGCTGCTTGTCTGGGCCATTCAGGCGGGCCTCTGGAGTGCTCTGAACGTCGACTAGCTCACGACACACAACCGCTGCTGAGCACATCCTCTTGCACCAACCTACCGTACCAGTCCTCTCATGCGTGCGTTTGCTGTCAACATGGCAAGAGTGAATCCTACACGCTTATTCCGAAGGGGGAACTGTGATGAAACCACAGTCAGCAGAGAGAACTGATCTGCGCAGGTGTTAGAGAGCGAGTGGCGCGCCTAGCCGACAGCCCCCCAAAGCAGCCGTCGATCCTTTGTTCCTAGCTCTCATGATTTGGCTCCCCCAGCAGCAACAGTATGCGTCTAGTCGCATACCTCGCCACGTTCTTCCCTCATCATAGCCCTCCGCACCCCGGTGCATGTGCGGCCGTGGTTCGCCACCGCGCCCACGACCTCCACCACTGCGGCCCCGACCGCCCTCCCTGGGCCCGCCCCTGCCGCCGCGGATCCCCCTGCCGCCGCCGCGACTGCCGTACGGTGCGGCGGACGCTGAAACAGCGGGAAAGCCGCCGCGCAGTCCTAGACCCGCCGCCGCAGCTGCAGCGGCCGCCGATGCAGCGGCGGCGACGGCCGCGCCTTCGGAGCTCGGTGTCCCGTGCTGCTCGTCCTCCGAGGAGTGCAGATGCTCTTGTGCGTCGAGAAATTCCTCGTCTTCCTCCCCGTACTGCTCGTCCAGCTCGTCGGTGTCACCAGCGGTGAGGCCCCGCTGCGACTCGGTCGCCTCCGTCGGCGTCGGGGGTGCTTGGATCGTCAGCGCTGCCACGGCTGTGGCCGCCTTGACCGCTGCTGCTGCGGCAGCGGACGCCTCCGCCGCGGCGGCGGCATGTGCCGCCGCTTCATTGGCCTGCCGCCGCGCCGTCTCCTGCTCTGCCGCCGCCCGGCGCAAGGCGGCCTCCTCCGCCGGGATAGCAACGCCATCCTCAGCATTACCTGTTCGGATCCGCACATGACAACGGCAGAGTGACATGAAAACAACAGGAAGTGCAATAGCACTTCACAACCCCAGGCACAACCGCCTTGATAGTGGCAGCCAGCGCAAACCATTGCTGGAGATGCAGACCGCTGTGCACGGAGGAATAAATATGACATATCATTAGCCTGCCGTCCTAAAGGGAGGACTGCAGAATCACTCTGCGGAAAACGTCAAGCCCGATCCAGACAGGGTCCTGTATGATGATTAGCATGGTGTTGTAAAGATGGAGCATAGATGCATAGTGCCTACCTGCGCCCAGCGGCACGCGCGCACCTGTTGCCACTGCAGCAGGTACCGGTGGCCGTCTCCGGCCTTCAACGCTCGAGCCAAGACCCGGAGGCAGCTGCGCAGGCCGCTCTGGAGCACCCACTGGCAACGGCTGCGGTTGTGGTGACTGGGGCGTTGATGTTACCGCAGATGACCGCGGCGCCGGCGGCGGTACTGCCACTGCCGCCACCGCTGGCGGCGGCGGAGGGGGCTCCGCCGGCCTAGGCCGCTGCAGCAGCTGCACTGGCGCATGGAGCTGTACAGCGTACGGCATGCTGGGTGGCATAGGTGCCTGTTGCTGCTGCGGCAGCGGCAGGTGCGGCTGCTGTGGCGGCGGCGGTGCCGGCGTCATCATGCCCGGGCCCTGTATCTGCATTTGTTGCTGCGGCAGATGTTGCTGCTGCGGCTGAGGGTGCTGCTGCGGTTGAGGGTGCTGCTGCAGGACCGGTGGCGGCGGTGGCGGTGGCGGCGGTGGCTGAGCTATCGCGCGCTGCATGGGCCCCGGCATCGGCTGGTGCGGAGGCGGATGGTGGTGGAGGACAACCGGCACCGCGACGGCTGCCACCGGGAGCATCGGCGCCTGCGCCAGATGCGGTGGCGGAGGCGGAGCCGCCGCCGCGGGCGGCGGAGCCACCCCAGGCATAGGTCCAGGTATCAATTGCGGCGGGTGTCCGTGCTCGAGTAAATGGGAGTGGAGGTGAGGATGGCCCGGAGGCGGCAAGCGCTCAAACGCGCCTGCGGCCGCCGGCCCTGGCGGAGCCGTTCCCCTGTCTATAGCAATGAGGTGGGGCATTGGAGGCGGTGGCATAGCAACAATCGGTATCGGCGCGCCGGGCGGCAGCCCGGGGCCCAGTGCCGGCACCAGCGCTGCCGGCGGCGGCGGCGGCGGTGGCGGCGGCAGGCCTGTAGCCCCGGGCTGCACGCCTGCCATGGCGGGAAGCGCCACCACGGCCGCCGGAGCATGCAGCGAAGGCAATGGGCCGCTTCCGTGCGACGCTGCAAAGGCGCGTTCCTTGAAGTCGATACCGACCCGCTCGCGAGCAATCCGCTCCTCAATCTCGCGCTCACGTGCCAGCGTGTCGACGGGTCGTGCGGCGCCAAAGGGGTTCGATTTGGGTTTACTAACGACGACGGCGGCAGCGGCGGCAGTGCTTGTCGCATCGGCTGCCGGGGACGGGGAAACAGCGGCACCCGAAGACGCATCCACCGCTATGCCGGAAACGTCACCTGCACCACGCCGACGGGAGACGCATAGAGCATGGTTCGGCACGTGAGGGCAAGAAGAATTAGGACAAGGCAGCTGGGGGCACATGGAGTGATGGGCAATGCGCACACCACCTGCAGTGGCGCTGCATATCCGTTATGCAAGCGTCAGCCAAAACTCCCGTAAGGTGCTTCAGGTATTAATTGCAAAGGAAAGGGCGCACACCGCCGCGCATGGGGTCAAAAGGTGCGAGACGAATGGGGTCCATAATCCCCAGGATGCACCATCATCTTTCTTCACCCCCCGTCCAAACACACCTGCCGCAGCCTCCAAGCAGCCCTCTTCACCCCCCGAGGCCGCCAGCGCATTCGAAGACCGGGGTTGTAGCTTAAGCCTCGGCCGCTCCCCGTCCAGCAGCGGCATGGACTGGTGCTGCGGCAGAGATGAGGGCTGCTGCGGTGGCGGTGGCGGCGGCGGCAGCGGCGCGCTCGCGCGCGAAGGAATTACGCCGTCCCGCAGGTCACCGTGTAGCGAGGCCGGAGGCGGGCCCCCACGGGGCCCTCCGGGCGGCCAACGGTCTTCACCGCCAGGTCCCCCGGGCGCCCAGCGGCCGGGGCCGGGACCTGGGGGCAGTCGCCGGCCTGGACCAGCCGTGCGGCGGCGGACAGGGAGAGAAATGGATGAGAGGACGGACGGGGCCCGCTGATACAAACGAGGAAGAGGAGGAAGGGGAGCGCACCCCGAAAAGCATTACGAGGTGCATTGCCGGATGGTGCCGGGAGATAACAGAGCCAACGGGTGCGTGTGCCCGCGGGTGATGGAGGAGTGAAGGTCACTTGGGAGGTCGCTTGGGAGTCGGTCAGTGGGTTGGGACCGCAACGCAGTCTGAAAATCCTGCTCAGGCGAGGAATGACAGCCCCCGCTCGGAGCGCAACCGCGCTGAGTCGCGCGGTCCTCTGCCTGCCAGACGCGGAATATAGGTCACTCTCAGCACTTTCTCCTGGCAGCTTCGTTCATTCAAAAAGTTTGGCATAGGACAGCTCAAAAGAATGCTAGCATTGACAGCGGTAGCACGCACGTGACTGCCTGAGCCCCAGGGTGAAGGAAAATGGAAGAAAAGATAGTCCCGCTGGCTGGCCGCAAAGCAGTAGTTCTCCCACCGATCCCGCTCCGAAACCAAGATACAGCAATCCTTGAATTGAAATGATGTTCTTGCGCGCTGTACCTCTCTCAATTTGGCCCAATCAAAGTAATGGTGCCGCACACGGCGCGCCACATCACAGGAAAACACCGACCCGGCGGACGGACAGACAGACAAACAATTCCATCGCCCTCGGGTGCCAAAATACCTGGCGGTCCGTACGGATCGTCGTAACGAGGCTCGATCGACTGCATCGGGTACGACCCGCGGCTACCAAGCCCGCCGTACGAAGGACCTCCTCCGCGGGGACCGCCGTACGGCGGGCCACCACCAAAGCGTTCCGTGGGCCCTATGGAGCACACGTGCAATACAGGATACATATGTGACGTTGGGATGGAATGCATAGACATAGACACGGAGATCCCGATTTTCCCACCTAACCGACCTGACAGATCCATCCAGAGGAAGCACGACCGGTGGGTCGGTATAACTTGTGGTTAGATTACCCAGAAGGTGACCCACGGGACGTCCGAGTCCCGACGGACTTACGGCGCTCCCTCCTCCTACGAGGCATCATGTCTGTGACCGTGTTTTACCCCATCACTACCTCCGGGGGCCAGTGCATTAAGATAAATCTGATGATCCACGTGCCAAATTCTCGCGGCTGCGGAAAACTCAATATGTAATTAGTTTGAAGGTAAAGTAACCCCCTTCGCGCACCTGACCCGCCCCGGTGCCAGTCCTCATCTCGGCTGCCCGGTCGCCGTGACGGCTGACCGCCTGACAGGCTGAACTCCCTGGAGCCCGTGCGTCCGTACGGCCCAGAATCGGATCTGCGATACGGCAGGCCGCACCGACAGCAGTGATGCCATTGACGACAATAGGATCCACGCCAGCCTTAGCAGCGGCGTACGCGCTCAAGGAACGGCTATGAGCGTCGCCCACGCTGATGAACACGTCGAGACACATATGATGTGTGAAACAGGGGGGTGTATCTTCGCCCGTGGCAGCTACCCTGCGAAACCCTGCCTTTCCCGGTATTTCGGGGCACCCTCATCCAGTCACCCTAGTCAACTTCTCAGTGGATCGCTCAGGTTCCGCACCCACCACCAGCATCCAACGGAATCTGCCGGGTCGACAGCGGCCCAACTCCATTCCTGGTCGGCTCGCGGGTTAACTTTATCCCAGGTCACCACCGTCCATCAACTAGGGGCGCAATGCCTTCCACCATCGGAAGGACTTTTGACCCTAATGGGTATCGATCCCGGGATCTCCCGGGGGCAATGGTCGCGCCTTACCAGTAGTGCCAAACCCTATGTAAACATATGGTGAGATGGAGCAACTGTTCGGATCCGAACCTGGTGGGTTCGTGCTCTTCGACACCTTCTCAATCCTTTTCAACACCCTCGCATCAATACCGGGAAAGGTAAACCGCTTATTATCCGTAATTAATCCGCCCCGTTTCCTCAACTTCGCCCTGTCCTTTATCAACTGCCCAACACACCCTCTGCCCCCGGCCCCGCGACGTGGCGGTCTCACCTGCCCATACTGAAGCTGCTGTGGGAAGAAAGCGAGCCGTCTCGCTGACCAGGGTACGGTGGCCGATCACCGTACCCGCGACTCCCATCGTATGGCCCACCGCCGTACGGTCCATTTTCGTACCTTGGATGGCTGTACTGTGTATCCAGCCTCCCAGACGGCCTCCGGGGCGGTTGCCCGTAAGAGTACCCTGCACAGGATCATTAATGTGTTTTCAGTGCCTAAAGTACCCATTAATTCTTTGCTTGCCCAGGGGCTTCTACGCACCACCATAGAAACGGGTGGGATCAGCCGAGATCAGCCGAGCAAGTTGAGATCAGCCGTGCGTTACGAAGCTGACACCGAGCCTCTGGCCCTGCAGCAAAGAAATGCCCCCCGCAAAGAAATGTCCAGCCTTTCAAGCCCGCCCCCGGGAGCGATCCTCGGAACACTGCACAGGTGCAAAGGTCCGTAGGAACGCCAGCTTGCGAACTTCCGAAAACCTAGAATGGCCTCCTACCTTTTACCGGGCCTCCCTGGAGCCTGGAACCCTGCGACCCATCCAACCCCAGACTAAAGCACTCCCCTGCAGTGCGCTAATGCACGTTGCCTTTGCCTTCACCCATGCCATACCTTTGCCCCTAACCCCACGTTTCCCCGCGTTTCACAGCTGTGCACCCACTCGTAACCTACCTCCATCAGGCCCGCCGTAACCACCATGGCCATCCTTAGGACGCGCCCACACGCGTTCACCCTGGATCTCGATCTGCAGCATTTGCGGCCCAGGAGGAGAATTTTCGTCCGCGGTAGAAGACTTATGGGGGCCAACGGCATTCGAATACCGAGCTTTGACCAACCAGAATCGTGTGTAGGTTTTCTTTCGGGTAATAGCCGCCTTCCTCCCTTCCCCCCACCCTGCCACTTGGCAGATCCTAGGAACCATATTAACTCCTTCAGCAAACTGTACTGCATTCAATGGTATCCTGATGGCCCCGCAGAGCCCCCACTTCCTCAACGCACTCCCTCACCCTCTGACAACTTCCTGCGGTGGCTGCGGTGTGGTGCATTTTCTCCTTCACGCCAGGGCATTGCTTCACTACCCCTCCCGGCGCTACACTGCCATTGCACTAGCCGCGCATCTTTCCAATTCCCAAGTCCTTTCCCCGCCTTTACCGCTCCCCTGCACCACTCCCGTGACAACCCCACAGCATCGCATCATTTTCCTTCCTCCCACCTCATTGAGGCGCTTGCACACAGCCTGCACATCCTGCATGCTGTTGAGGTCCAGCTCATACATGGCCTGTCCGGGGCCGCGCCTCCAGCCCGCCACCTGCGGCAAGGATGGGCATGAGGGAGCGGATGTTCCGAAAAGGGGAGACATTGGTGAGAATAATACATGCGGGTGAAATATGCATTGGCTGCAGCATATGTCGTAGCAAACCAGAAAGCAGTCATTTTCCCCCTAGATGGCAACCACTACCGCCTAAATCCCCTGTACAACCGTCCATATACCCTCGACGGCCACCCCAGCGACACACCGCCACAAAGGCCGGACCCCGTGAGCCCCTGCGGAGTGAGAAGAAGTTATGACCTGAACGTATCCAGACGTATGTCCTGGAACGTATCTTGACGTTTTTGCAACCACCAGGTGCAGCCCTCTCCTCACCCGTATCTTGGGTAGCAAATCCTCCATCATCCGTTCAACCTCCCAAAGCTCGTAGTCGTCTGGGAGGCCGCCCAACAGAACCCCGAAGGGGGTGGGGCGGGGGGGCTCGGGAGGGGGCTTGGCTGCCGCCTCGGCCTCTTGCGACTTGTCCACTGCAGAGCCGAGCAAGCGGAGAGGTGTTGGGAAGGGCCAGGCGGGACTTGCCGGGTTTAGAGGGCTGCCTAAGCTGAGAGGAGCTGTGTACGAACTGCGGGCATGTGGCTGCACGTTTACTAAAGCATACAAAAGCAGACCCTCGAGTGGCGCTAAAGCCGACGCACGTGCAGCGAAACCGCGAGACGCAACGCGCCAACGTGGGTGAAGGTGGACGGTTGTCCAAGTCTTCGGCTCAAGAGCGCACACCCCTAGTTCTTCCCTAAACCAGTGTAGGAGTGCTCGCGAACCAAGCGAAAACATTCCCCCAGAAGCGTGCAACGTGCCAAACTCTCTGGTGAGCAACAGCCCATGCTTAGCATGCTGCGTACAGTGTCGGAATCACAGAACGACAGATAAACTAATTAACACTTAGCGCGCCGGGAAGCAGCAGCAACAATCTTAACAAAAGGACAGACCAACCCTGCCTGGCCGAAACATATCCCGTGTACATTAAGGACAGTTGTGAGATTCCCAGGACACTATACATTCAACTAGGCTTATGAGGCGACGTTGTAAATGGAAGTCCTCCTGGACATCACCGAATCTGATCCCCCAGCACGACGCTTTTTGAACTTACGTTCATCAACCTCATCTGCCCAAATTAATTTGTTGGGAGCAGGTTCACCGTTCATCCTGGCGCTATCTTGCCGGCGACTTCGCGCGCACCCACGATCGTCGAAAGTGCAAAGAGCTCCTTAAAGCGAGGCGTGGCACAGGTAGCAATTCAAAACCCCAATACAGCCCCTTCGTGAAAGCCTGGCAGCCTTACGGCTGCCCGGAAATATATTGGGCAAGTGGCCTGTCGGCACCTAGTCAAATAAGGTCATCTCATCATGCAGTGTATTGTGATGGTAGCTAGTTGCATACCCGGTCACACAGATGCCTGTGAAAGGGTGTCGGCAGCAAGAGCGTTGTACAGTACACCCGCACGGCAGTTTTCAATAAGCCGTTAACGAAGATGCGAACCCTGATTGGAAATGCAATAGTATATTATCGCCCTCTTTCTCCTAGAGTGTTGAGTATAAACTGCGTTGGGCTTTGGCACCACAACACATGAATACGTCTATCTCTTCAGGGCCCACCGTCGCTAAGTAATACCGAGCTGAGTTCCAATCATCGTGTATAACTTCGCTATAAAATCCTCCTTAAACAGCCGCGTTTTTCGCAACTATGTCCTACGTTCCGAAGAACGTGCGTGATACCGCAGCAAAGAATGATCATTATGCCAAGCTGGAAAGAGAGCAGGCACAGGAGACACGCAATTCCATTATTGCCCACTGGTCAGAGCGCGATCGGCGGCGTGAGCCGGTGAACACGCTGCGTGGGGCCACCATGACGCTCCAAGCGACGTCCAAGGAACGTGAGGCGGGCATTAAGGCTGGACAGGCAACCGTGAAAGCTGCTCGCCAGGCCCGGCTAAAAGAGCTGTACGAGCGAGGTGCGCGAGGAGGCACGTCGAGGTGCCTGTTATGGCACAAGGGCCCTGACATAGCACAAGCCAATCCTTCTCCCATCTCCCACTTCTGCATCACCTTTGACAGCTCACACAAAAACCTCCTTTTTCCCGGTCTTCTCTGCTGAAACTCACTGTCATCCACCTCAGCACATGAGTGCGGCTTTCATACACCCAACCATTCTAATCCTGATGGCGTCCCTCCTTTCCCCTCGTCTGATACGTCACCAGAGGCTCTGATGTATGAGAGAGAACTCAACGAGCGAGGTCTCAGCCTCGTGAAGCCTCGAGATTGATCAGGCCAAAAAACGAATTCCCACGGGAAGGGCCCGTCACTTTCCCCCCGTCCTGCTGCCTCGTCCACGTGGGGGTTGTGAATTCATCGCGTCCGTACGTCACGTGAGGTCATCCATCACACGGCCATGGCTCTTCTTTGTCTGCGGCAAAACGACAGAGCGCTTTTGCGCGCGCATTGGCGCGCGGATAGCCAGCATGTGCGGCAAACACTTTGGCATGTGTACTGGAGGCATGGCTATTTGACGCTACGCAGCAGTGACTTGGGATGAGGTGACGACGATGCAGCGGAGATCGAACAGGATTTCAAGCATGGAATGTGGGTTTTTGAGATCTTCCAGGCTGGGGGTGCAGCACGCTCTGCAAGTAGTGGGTCGCATCGGCGTGCTGCCGATGTCCTCTTAAAATAGTGGCTCTCGCAAGAGACAAAGCTTCCCAGCGTGCGGGAATGGATGCTTTATATAATTGGCCACTTGCATTCCAGAAAGGTAGGGAATGAGCGAGATATTCAGCAGGTGGTGGTGGTGGTGGTGATGTACCATAGACTTCTTCCGAGACGGCTGTTGCTGTCCCCAGCCTCGAAAAAACAAGGTCTGCCGCCGCATCGTCAACATGGCATGTTACCAGCCCCTTGCCATCTGAGCAGCTAAGGGAGATGGCTCTTGCCTGGCCGCTCGGCGGTAGCTGCGTTCTAGCATTCCAGTTCTAGCATTCCAGCACTTATTGAGACAGGAGTGACGCCAGTATGACAGTCAGTTCCTATGTCCACCATCACCAGCGGCACTTACAGCCGAACCTGTAACTGGCCATCAGCAACGCCGCAACCCCTACCACCACCACCGAGACCGGGCAGAATATTTCCAACCCAAAGGGCGACAGCACCTGCCTTTCCTTATGGCCTGATACTGCAGCCGTGATGCTGCCAGGCACAAGACAGCTGCGGGGAGCTGGTTGTTGTGGACTCCTCCCAAGTCGACAACAGGGCGTTTGTCTGACCGCACCAGCACCATCGAGACGGCGTCACATTACATCGCAGCATAGCAAACAGCGCCCGAAGCTGCGGCAACCTCGATGTACCGAGCCAAGCCCCAGTTGTGGCTGCACGGCGAACTCATAGCCGGCAGGAGGGCAGCGCACAGCAATGGGGACCACACATGGCTGTCTAGGCGGAGCGCCCTGCGGCAACGGCGCTGGTACCGGGAGTTACTTGCACCTCCTTGTTGCGTCTGTCCACATGGACCGTCAACTCGATCTGTCGGTCATCTGGAAGGCGGAGATTTAACGGCACCTGCGGCACCACACCAGTAATAACACACGGCTCCATTTGCAATGAAGAGGCAGGACGCGAGACTGGGAATGAGCGAGTGGATGGCGTGGGCCGTAGAAAGGGCGGGAGGGCATGGCATGAGATGGCGCGGCTGGTGGGAAGTAGGCATTGGTGCGGTAACAAAAAGCAGTGTCGAAAGGGCCGGGCGGGGCAGCGAAGAGGCCGGGGCAGTGTGGGATGGGTTTCGGTGCTGCTCAACTTGCATATGGCGCAAAAAGGGGAGCAGGCGTGAGGGAGTTGCCTGTGACCGATGAGTGCTTGGATAAGCCCTGAGCGGTTCTTTTGTGGCTGCGGACAGGGCCAAGTAGGGGCCCTTGCCTGAGTGCCTAGAAAATGAGTCCTAGCGGTGGCAGTAAATGGGATCCCGGAGTTTTGAGCGGCAAAACATGAAGGGAAGCGGACGTTAATACACTTGCACTCTGCGCGCGTTTTTGGACTGACGCTCATGCCATAGCTTGCTTGCTTCGTGGGGAAGCAGCGGAAGCAGTGAAAGCAGCGGTAACGCAGCTGGCAGTGTCGTCTGACAACGCTGGTGTGTCAAACAATAATTGGCGAGGGAAGCAGCGAGTGCATTAGCCGCACAGGGTAGCTGACGACGAGGCCGGCAGGTGTCGACAGGTGTGCCTTATCAAGTGCTTTGTACATGCGGTGCAGGTTTCCCTGTATTCTCAGGACCCAGACTTAAGTGGGAGGCACGAAGGGACTTTAGAGGGCTTTGCAAATATTAAACCAAGCACCCCACGCCATCCCTCCCTATCATGTCGCGCCTTATTAGGCCCTATACTGCAATCCCAATCAGCCCCACACGGTTCTCATCACTTATCACCGACCCGCTGGCCCACGGGGCATGTCCTCCTCCAGCAAAAACCCCACAAGGTCCCGTACAACGCCGCCGTACCTTGAAGGTGCCGTACGACTTGATCTCGGCGTTTGTCAGGAAATGGCTGGGGTCAAGCTGAATGCCCATCTGCCGCAGAACTGATTTGCGAATGTTCTCTGGTGATACCGTGGGACCCACAAAGCGCTCGGGGTCCTTTGAAGAGGCGCGCCGGGTGAGAATCTGGGGGAATACGAACCACGTGAAGGAGTGAACCTGATGCCAAGGAGGATAGACTCTGATACGCCAGAAGTACGTAAGACTAATGTCTTACGTCTTACTAAACAGTCGCGACTTGAATCTGGGTTAGTTGAGGATCGGGCGGACGGCACGAACCACGGTCCGCTTGTCGGGGTTTGGGGGCTGTTCCTGGCCCAAGAATGTGGCAGATAAACGGTGAATGGGGTAGGCTACTTGGCTTAGTGCGGTTTTGGCCGCTTGATGAACGCCAGCCCCAGCAAACACACTAACACGCAACAACAGAGTTGCCAGCTGCTGCGCCCACACAGCACATCAGGAAAAAGCGCCAACTCCAGCTAAGAAACGCTGTGGGTGAAACCCACAGGTTACAGGCCACACAGGCTACCTCATTTTAAACCCGGCCCCGACCCGGTTTCCCACCTGGTAAGCACACCATCACCACCACCGCCACCACTGGTCCTACCATCATGCATGCTTCCCCCTGTATTCCCTTCCCCGTTCGTACCTCTCGCGTCGAGTACCCTACCGCTCCCCAAAACGTACCAACAGGGCGTCATCCATCTCTCTGTATCTCTCGCCGCAACCAAGATTTTCCTTCTCTTACACCGGCCCCCAGACAGGAGCGGGGGCGGCCCCCCCCCCCAGTACTCACCACGGACTTCTTGCTCAACGCCCAGAGCAGCTTTTCCAACACGCCCTCCTGCGCGTTGGCGTCCCGAGACTGCTTCTCCGCTTCCGTCTGCATGCGGTGGTGGTGATGGCGCCGTGGGGAGATTGGGGGGAGGAGAGAGGCAAACGAATGTGGCAATGGCTTCAGGCCTCAGCCGGAAACTACGAGGGCTGTCGCCAGCCACACACACAACAGAGACACACACACTCACACACAGAAGGGGCTGTGGCCCCTCACATCCCTCTCCTCCCGCTAGGGGGAGAGAGCTCGGGGGTCGGTCAATCCCGTTGGGGTACGGTTAGCATCAGGCCCCTGGCCAGCATCAGGCCCTGATCGACGTGCAAACACAAACACGCGCACACACGCAGACACACACGGCATCGCGGCTCGGATCCCTCATCGCGGCTCGCGATCATTAGAACACACGGCACGGCCGCACGCATACATCCATTTAGCAGGTCCCATCCATCTCCGTCCTACGAAATATCCACGATACGCCACCACGGGCCTCATACCTGGTGAGCCTCTGACCCCATGCACATCACGAACCCAGACACTGTATACCACCACACGCCCGACGCCCCAGGGCCGTTTAGTGAAAGGCCCAAACCTTCGTGGATGAGCAGTAGCCGCTGGGTGAGGCCCCAGGACTCACAACCAGGCAGACAGCGGCAAGCGGAGGACGCCTTTTGGAAAGCCCTTTACTACTGTGACAGAGCAACATGATCTGGAGAGGCATGTCGCTGGCGTGCTGAACCAAGGCTATCCTTGCTCGAGCCCCGGGTCCCACTACGCACACACACACACACACACACACACACACATATGCACAGACCCCGGCGTCGATTTGCTTCGTGTCGCATATGACATCCAGAACATTATTCAGCCCTACCATCATGACCATCACGACAACGCTACAACGCACGACGCCCGGCGAAACTTACCAGAGCATACTTTGCAATGTTTTCGGGTGTGGCATACGCTGCGTCGCCAACGGGGTAGAGCTCATGGCGCATGCGGCCGCGTTTGACCTGTACCACGTCTCCTTGCCGACCCATGCCCTTTACATCCTGCATTCCCGGATACATATCGGCGAAGGGCCCCGCCATAAGGGAGAGCGGGAGTTGGTTGGAGGGAAGGGATGCGGCCTATGATATTTGCGGCGGCAGTGCTGGTGGTGGTGGCGGTGCTGCTGCTGCTGATGATGATGATGATGATGACGGTGGCGGTAGTTATCATGGAAATGGTGATGGTAGCCCTCGCTAGTCCGCAGGACCGGCATTCTCCTAAACCGAATGGCTCACGTGGATGGAGTAATGAGGATGGGAGACAGTGTGTGTCGGGCTTTGCAAGTGCATGGCGCCGGTCCGGACCTCAAACTGTCCAATTTCTTGCTGCAAGTGCATCGCGCTTGCTCCTGGCCCATACGGGGCAGGGGGCGAACGCCGTGGGTGCACTGGGAATGGGGGGTGTTTGCTCCACCGGGTCGGATAAGTGTTTTGCCTAACCAAAGCTATTTGTGTATTGTGAGGACCGCCTTGGTTTATGCCGCAGCGCTTCGTAAAGCTACGGGCTCCGGGTGAGCAGGGCCAGGCTGCATCTGAGGCAGCTCGGCTGCAAAAGGCGATGTCAGGAGCAAACGTGCCTTCCGAAGCACTACTCGTATAAGGCGCGCATCTTCCACCGTAGCGTCGGATGCTGTTCGTCGCTCCTTTGATGTCCCTCTAGCAGCTTTAGAAGACGCCGATGCAAATGAGCACTGCGCCGTAAAGCTGCCGATGATGGCTGACAAACCTGATGGACTAGTTACGTCCGCACGGCAATCTGATGTCGATGCTAACGGTAGGTATGGCTCTAACGTCAAGCGGCCTGCGCCTCTAGCAGCAGCAAGGAGACACCGAACTCCCTGCGCCAACGTCCCGACTCCTGATGATTGCATCCTATGCTCCAACAACCTCTCTACTGAACAGATCAGATAGATCCAACAGCCCAAACATAAAGGACATAAAAACCACTAGCTGTCGTACGTCTTCGATGTTTCCCAACAGCTGGGCTCCAAACGTGTTTGGAGTATCCGCGTAGTGTCTGACGACAGCTCTCCTCGTCTTTTCCTCAATATGCACCTTTACACTCTTTCGGCTTCGAGGTTTGTATCTAGCACTGAGGGCACCTGTAAAGGATAGCCGTTAGCCATGCGTATAAGTAATCTTATATCTAAACGTATTTATGCTATCCTGGGATATGCAAATGCGGAGCGTTTTCAAATGTAGACGACTTCGTCTAAAAACTTTACGCTGAGTCTGACAGCCGTCAGAGTAAAATTTACAAAAAATGACAGAAAAGAGAGCTGTACACCTGCAATTTCAAGGAGATAACCCGGACGGCAAGTCGGAGGACCGCGCCATGCCCCCGGTTCTGGTGCCGATGTGAGTGGTTGGGCGGATGGACTCGACATTTTGTAGTACGCAAAGCCTCGACACATGCAGGGAATGCGTCCTCGCATCCACAGCCCCTTATCGTAAACATGCGGCCGCGTGGTTAGCCCGGCATATGCGCTTGGCGAAGCGCGCGAAAGCATCTCCTTTATTATTTTCACACACAACACGTAAGATGGAAAACCTGTATGGCCGATGAGTACCATCTGCTGCGGTTGCATCCCGCCCGCCATCTCACACGCCGGCCAACTAAACCACGCACCTCTGCCTGGCAAACCTCACCCCACACGGACCCCCTGGGGCACCTGCACGGATGGTACGACCTCAGCTGGCTCTTGCAACTCCTAAACACATGCCCACTCCCCGTCCCACAAGCAACCCCACAACCACGGGCCCAGACTCCTCCCCCCAAACGCCCTTCACACGGGCCCCTCACATGCCCCTCACAAATCACCCTTTCCGACCACCTCCCTGCCCGGCGGAGATCGCGTGGCTGCTTGGGCACCGCCTTTCGATGACATGTTGCATGTCTTGCACGACGCCCGCGATCCTCCTAACCCCCCAAACCCGCCCACGGCGACTTGTCCCCCGCAGCATGGCTGTGGGTATGACATCCGTACCCGGCGGCGTCTGCCTCCTAGGGAAGGACACGGTTGTCTACCCCGTGGGCCGGTCCTTGGCGATGTACTGGTAAGTGCTGACCAGCACTGGTCCAGTCTGACCGGCCACTAAGGGACGAGGGGGCCCGGGAACGCGTCTCCAGAGAGGGAACGAGTCTCCAGTCCCTCGCGTACCCTGCTGGGACCTCCACCATGGTCGCTCCGCCAGCATACTGCCGACAGCAGATGCAACACAGGCAGCAGCAGCAGGCAGCAGTAACGGCAGCAACAACGGCAGGAACAACGGCAGTAATAGGTAAAGTTGGAGAAAAACAAAAGCAGGCGTGGTAGCACAGCCACGTAACGGCCGCCGGCCGCGGCAGCGGGAGATACAGATGCTGCAGACATGTTATCAACAACAGCATGATCGGCAGTAGCAGGCGCAGCTGGAGGAGCAGCAGTAGCAGGCCACCCCCTCCACACACACGACGGCCCTCTTCACAGGTGCCCGGGTTGTAACTCCTCCTGTGCAGTCCGCGGCTCAGATCGTTTATTATCAGACAAGGGCGCCCATTGGGGGCGCAAAGGATCCTCGGGGATGGCTTGGCGTGGTGCTGGTGGAGTGGGTGGGGTTGGTGCTGGTGCACTTGAGCGTGGAGAGAAATGGAGTGGGTGTGTGCGTGTTGTGTGTGTTGTGAGCTATTGCTACTGCAAATGCTGCTGCTGCTGTCCCAATGGCACATGGGATTCTCGGCGGTGGAGCTGGGCCCCGGGTAGGGGCCTGCATGAGCCCTCGCTTCCTCCCAGGAGAAATCGTTCTCCGTGGTGGTGAGATAGTGGTAGTGGTGGAGGTGGTCGTGATGAGGTGGTGCGGGGTAGGAGTATTGTGACGGTGCCGTCACCCTGCCGGAAGAAGGAAAAGAAGAAGGCGTAATCAGATGATAATGATGATGATGATGATGATGATGATAATGCAAGAAGCAAAGGTTGGCAGATGTTGACACGTCCGAAAGGACAGGGTCAGGTGTCGCTGGGTGCGCACATCGATCTGCGGATCGACCCGGGGCTCGAGGGAGGGGGCGGATGGGACGAGGCGGGTTGTCCGCCTGGCCGTCGCAGGCGTTGGCAGCAGCACACGCACCAACTCCAGGGTGGTGCCGGGGCTTCGATACGACGCTCCACTGAGAATCAGCGGCGGTACAGCTGCAGCAGTACCCGGTACTCGGAAACCGGGTACCAGCAGTAGCAGCAGCAGTAGCAGCGCCACAAAAGCAGCTGTACCAGGAATCAGGTACCAGCGGTAGAACCATAGAACCATCAGACGGCAGCAACTGCAGCAGCAGCAGCAGCAGCAGTACTAGGAGTAGGAGTAATCAATTGTAGGAGCGGCAGCGGCAGCAGGAGGAGCAGCCATGTCGCCAGTAAGGGTCCAGTGTGTTCAGTGCTAACCACTACCCTCTCCTCAAGAGTCTGTCTGCGTGAATATGCTTAAGGCACGCCCCTGGCTCCAACCTGTTTATCGGATAATCAGTTCTTTTCCTCTCTCTCTCTCTCTCTCTCTCTCTCTCTCTCTCCCTCTCCCTCTCCCTCTCTCTCCCTCTCCCTCTCCCTCTCCCTCTCTCTCTCCCTCTCTCTCCCTCTCCCTCTCCCTCTCCCTCTCCCTCTCCCTCTCCCTCTCCCTCTCCCTCTCCCTCTCCCTCTCCCTCTCCCTCTCTTTTCAACCTATCATTCGGTACAGTAGAGAGCTCCGGTCCGTCAATCCCCCTTTCCTTTCCGGCCCTTTTATACATTTGGACGCCTTCCGGCAGTTCATTTCTGATTTCCTTGCATTTATGATTACCCCCCCACACACTTCCTCCCCCCACTCCCGCCTCCCTCTGCGACCCCTCCGCAGCCCCTCCCAGCTGTCCACTGTGCGCATCAGCGAGCCGCTGCGGGCGGTACGCGGCATCACCGCCCTCGCCCTGTCCCCCAACAAGAAGATCCTGGCGGCGGCGGAGAGCATGGCGGAGGGGTATACACCCCAGGTGGGGGCCTGGCTGGGGGACTGGCTGCGTGAGGGTGGATGTGGGTTCATGGGCCGGGGGGGTTGTTATTCAAAAAGTGGGTGGACGGAAGTGTGTGAGGACGGCTGGGCGGGTGGGCGGAAGGAGGAGGGAAACAGCGTCAGCGGGGGCTCCGAAAGGCAGGTAGGTGTTGTTGGGTGGGTTTGGCGTTTGGTAATGGGCGGTTGGCGGTAGGGTTGGGATTGGGGGGAGTGGTGGTGGGGTGCGGGCTTCTCGAATGTGGGGGGGGGGATGCCACATCCTCCGCTTGTTGTCCGTCAATCCTTGACCAATGCTACCCCTCCAGGCCCCCCTTGATTTCTACTCCGCGGTCAAAACACCAGCCCCAGGGGTGACGCCCGATGTCCCCTTTGCCTTTGCCGTCTCCTCCCCTCCACACGCATCCCCCTACCCTTCCACACACACGCGCGCGCGCACGCGCAGGTTACGCTGTTCGACGCCACCACCCTGGAGCGTTCCTTGACCTTGACCGCCTCCACCACCACGGGCACCTACACCTACCTGGCCTTCTCCGCGGACTCCTCCCTGCTGCTGGCGACCGCTACGGAGGAGGGCGGCGGAGGCGGAGGCGGAGGCGGAGGCGGTTCGTCTGGCGCAGCTTCCCTCACCTCCACCTTCCACTTGTGGGAATGGGCCAGCGCCACCACACCTAGGTGCAGGTAGGGGCATTCACTACCCATTCTTCACTACCCATTCTTCACTACCCATTCTTCACTACCCATTCTTCACTACCCATTCTTCACTACCCATTCTTCACTACCCATTCTTCACTACCCATTCTTCACTACCCATTCTTCACTACCCATTCTTCACTACCCATTCTTCACTACCCATTCTTCACTACCCATTCTTCACTACCCATTCTTCACTACCCATTCTTCACTACCTCACTGACTCATTCAATCGTTAACCTGCCTCAGCGGCGCCATGAACCGCGGAGAGGTGGCTATTCGGGCGGCATTGGACCCGCGGTACGATGCCAACGTGCTGGTCATGTGCGCCAAGTCGGTGGGCCTGTTCAGGCAATCCCCCAACGGCTTCAAGAGGCACCCCGTGGAAGGGCTGGAGATGGCGGTGAGTGGGGCTGGCTGTCTGGCTGATGAAGAAGAGGGGAATGAAGAGGGAAGTGGGGGGGTGGGGAGGGCCAAAAGAGTGGGGAGTGTGAGGCTGAGAGGGATGAGAGGGATGAGAGTCTGTAAAAAAGACTGTGTGCAGCTTGGCTTTGCCACTTCTCTGATCTCCCCCAACACACAGATGCCCACATAGACGCACACACCGCCATATGGTCTCAACACGCTTTTTGCTTCCTCCTCCCTTTCGCCCCCTTAACAATCGGTAGCAAGCTGCCTCTCCCCCCCTTTACCTTCCGCCCTCCTCCCCTTTGCTCTCCTTACCTTCCTTCCACCCTCTTCCCCTCTCCCCTCCCCAAACCCGGGCAGTTGGTGCGCTTGGTGCTTTGGACGTCCTTTGGCAGTTGCCCAGTTTTTTTGTATGTTGCCATATTGCATGACTCCTCCCCCCTTTTTCCCCTACCCCGCACCTCTCTTCCTTCCCTCTTCCCTCCCTTCCCCCCGCAGCGTGAAGCCGCCTTTGTGGATTTGGCGACTCTGTCAGACGGCCGCTTCCTCATCGCCACGTCCAGTCGCCAGGTGGGCCGAGAAGGGGGGTGGGGAGGAAGACGAACCACAAGGAGTGAAGCTGATGCCAAGGATCCACATGGAAAGGGGGGCGGAGGAAAGGGGAAAAAGCGTACGGAAAGGAAGAAGGGAGATGACAGGCGAACCCGGATACATGTGACCCGAAGGGGAAAGAATGGGAGGAGGGAAGAAATGGGGGGGACTGGAAAGATGGCAAGGGGGAAATGGGGGCATTATAAACAAGGCCGGGTTGTTCCACTGTGTCTGGAGAACGAGGCCATTAGTGGTATTGCCAGTGGATGGAGAGGCGATACGAGAGAAACAGAACACTATACGACACTCCACAACACAACACTACTCCTTCACACAAGATAAGGGATGGTGGTCGCGGCACTTCCCTCTCCTCCCATCCACTTCGACAATTGACACTTCACATCACCAAATGATTTTCTCCCTTCCTCCAACCCAACCCCCAACCCTAACCCCCAATCCCAACCCCAACTTTCGCCCCCGGGCCCCCCCCCCGGGGGGATTTCCCCCCTGGCCAACCCACGTCCCTCCCTCTCTTTCTCTTTCCCCCAACCTTCACACGTTCGTGGTTCGTCTTTCCCCCCAACCCCACGCTTCCAGGTGTTTCTGGTGGACCGCACTCACGCCCATCTGGCCTTCTACACCGACCGCCCGGTGGCCTGCATGGTGGGGCTGCCGGACGGAGCCGTGGCGGTGGGCACGGAGAGAGGCTACCTGCAGCTGTACCGCAGATCAGGCAACAACGAAACAGCGCACTATTGTGGGTGCGGTGCGTGTGTGTGTGTGTGTGTGTGTGTGTGTGCGCGCGCGCAAGCCGGGGGTCTGGGGCTCTCGCAGTAATACCTGCTACTACTACTACGACCACACCACGACCACTAAAACCCCATTAACCCGCCCATCCCACCCCCTCCTCCGTGCCTTTCCCATCACCCTGTAGCTATCTACTCGGAGACACGGGTTCCCGAAACGGTGCTCAGTGTTTCCCTGGACAACCATGTTCGAGCTATGGCTGTGGGGCCGGGAGGGGAGACGTTGCTGTGCGCCACAGGTAAGGAATGGACTTGGGGGAGGGGAAAGAGAGTGTGTGTGTATGTGCATGTCAGGTTGTGAGTTTGTATGTATGTATGTATGTATGTATGTATGTATGTATGTATGTATGTATGTATGTATGTATGTATGTATGTATGTATGTATGTATGTATGTCCCCCTGTGAGAAGGAAATGGTGTAAGCAGCCCAGCCCGCCCATGCATGGGGCCTCGCATCATGCCTCATGCCCAACGGAGGAGGAGGAGGAGTGAGGAAAGCACCCACCCTTCACGTCTTGTTTCCCCCCCCTTTTTCCCTCACCCCTTCCCCTGGTCGGCCTGCTGCCTGTCCCTCGCCCTGCTCTTCCCCCTCCCTGTGCAGCGGGTGGCGGCCCCACCTACTTGTTCAACCTGGCTTATGCACGGGTGAGGAGGGTGTGTGTGTGTGGCCGCGTGTGTGTATATCAGTGCGAACGGGTGCGGAAGGGCTATGCGGATGAAAAGTGGCCGTGGTGGGGGGTGTGGGGTCTGGGGGTTGGGTTGATTGGGGGGAAGAGTACACTGGAGAGATCCCTGACTGTTTCTGCCCCCTCCCCCATCCTAACCGGTGACCTCACCACCTGTTGCCACTGCTACCCGCCCACCCGCCTGCCGCCCCTTCTTCTTCTCCTCCTCCTCGCAGACGCTGGCGCTCTCATCCGACCCCGCCAATGATCTGTGGGAGGTGCTACTGCCGGGATGTCACGAGCAGGTGGGGGTGGGAGAGGAAATTGAAGACCTTGATTTCACGTGTCTGGAGAGGAAGAGTGGGGGGGGCATGCCTGTATGCAGTATTCCTTTCCAGTTCCCGTCCTGCCAGGTCAGGTCGTTCACTTTCCCCTCCAGTACCCTCCCCTCCCACATCACCACCACCGCCACGACAATCGCTACCGCGACCGCTACCGCCTTTCCGGCCGTTTGCAGGGCATTATCTCCGCATCGCTGGCCTACAAGCGCGACTTCCTGGCCACCGCGTCCAAGGACCTCACCGTGCGGGTTTGGCAGACCTCCCCCCTGCGCCTCGTGCTCACCCACATGTGCCACCACTCGCCTCTGTCCCTGTCCATCGACCCGTACGGCCGGGAGCTGGTGGTTGCTTACGTAGATGGAGTACGGTGCTACTCCATTGTGGAGGGGCTGCTGGTGGAGGGGGAGGAGCTCTACCACGAGTTTGGGCCGACGGCAGCGCCGGGGTCAACCGGCGGCGGCGGCGGCGGAGCCGCCG
>NW_003307589.1:631945-634377 GCF_000143455.1 Volvox carteri f. nagariensis
GGCGCCGGCGGCAGGTCCTCTTTAGACCACTGTTCCCTTGTGCGGTACTCGCCGACGGGTGCGTTGATTGCGGCGGCGGGCGGTCCCGGCGGCCGCCATGTGTACATCTTCTCCACGCTCACCAAGCGGCAGTTGGCGGTGTTGGCGGGGCACTACGAGGCGGTGTTGGATGTATCTTGGAGTGATGACGGGCTGTACCTGGCGACAGCCGGGGAGGGCGCGGTCTTCACTTGGGCTATGGACGGCTTCAGCAGGGTGCAGGTGCGCGCGGAGTGTGCGGGGGATTCTACCGCGAGACCTTAACGCTAAATCGAGGCCGCCAGGGGCTGATGTATGTATGTATGTATGTATTATGTATGTATGTATGACTTAGATTACACTGTGGGCCGCGAGAGCCGGGGGCCGAAGCCGAAACACAGCGCAAGGGTCGGGAGCACACAGCACACGTCGGTTAGTCTTGTGTGCTCCCGACCCCGACTCAGACTGCCAACACTCTACGCAGCCACTCCGCAGCCCCTCCATCCGGGGATGGCGCTGCATTGAATACACCACGAAGGGCTCTCAGGTCCCGCTAGAGCGAGTCCACAAGTCTCAGCTAGGGCAAAGTCAAAGGCTCTCTGAAACAACCCCCCAAAACACCACCAACGAAAACGGGATTCGAAGGGAAAACAAACAAACAAACAAAAATTCGGTTAGGGCAGTACCGGCAGGTATGTATGTATGTATGTATGTATGTATGTATGTATGTATGTATGTATGTATGTATGTATGTATGTATCGGATTGTGGGCCTCGCTGTTCAATGCATCAGCTGTGGCTGCACCCCCCAAACACTAAGGTGGCTTGCTTTCCTGCCATCCATGCTCTTGCTGCGCCCTTAGGTCTCTCTGCCATAGCCTCATCCCTTCCCCCTAAAACCCCCGTAATACCAACACCCGTTATACCAACACCAACACCACGCCGCGTCGCGTGTTGTCATCTCCCATCTGTTATCTCCCCCCTACCCGGATCCTCCTTTCATATGCTCATCACACTGAACCCTGGCGGCCCAGTCCCCCCCGGGTTTTAAATCGTGTCATGAGGGTAGCGAGATTTCGCTTTCCTGCCCTCACACATACACATACATACACATACATACACATACACACATACACACATACATACATACACATACAGATTCACGTATGTCTGTACACGGACTAGTTTTGTTTGGTAAAATTGCTCTCTTGTGCCGTCCTCGCTACTCTTTTCTCGCGGACGAGTTTTTACAGCACACTTTTCGCGCTTTACACACACACACAGGAAAACACCTCGAAGCTGTACCTCAATGACGCCATCGCCTGTACACCGGACTTCCGTACACTGGCCGTGGGCGACACCACGCAGGTACGGTACTCGATCCGTCGTAAAGCATCGTACTGTGCCGTAGACAGCGCTGCATGCAACTAGAGCGAGAGTGCGTGCCTGTATGGTGGTGTCTGCCTGCATAGCAGTGCACTTGGTAGTGTAAAAAGTATGGTAGGTTGTTGGCGGCAGGTGGCGAGGTGACGGTGATGGTGGCGAGGTGTCGAGCAAGGCATTGAAGACACACGTGTGCGGGGGTTTGGGGTGAGGGGGAATTTGGGACTCGTGTGGAGATACGCGAGAAGACGCAGCGAACGACACGAGCCCCCTTCCGCTTGTGTATCTTCATCCGCGTCACTTCCCCTCTCACCCCTATAGCCGTTTCGTTGTGTTTCGTTTTTCGTCTTCCAAAACCCTCCTTGAACCTCTTCTCCTAAAACTCTGAAAACCCGATATCTACGCAGGGATTGCGCATCATGGAAACCAACCGAACCACGGCTCAGTTGGGGCCCAACGGCGCGTCGGAGCCCGACACGCCACCCGACACGCCGGCGGACAACGCCGGCGGCAACGGTGTCAGTGCCGGCGGCGCCGCCGCCGCCACGGCGGCGGCTACGGTTGCGGCATCCCCCTCTACGCCAGGCAAGCACGGTGGCGGGAATGGCACCAGTGCCGGCGGCGCCGCCGCCGCCGGCGGAGGTGGCGGCGGCGGCGGCGGCTCCCCGGGTGCTGACGTGTTTCGTGTCCCCGGCCGGGCGTCTTTGGTTCCTATAGGCGCGGATCCGGGGGGTGGGTCGGCGGCGACGCCGGGGCATCGGAGCGGCAAGGTGCGTGTCTGTGGGGCCGTCTGTTGTTGGAGGGGTGAATGAAGGGAAGAGGGAGATGTATGTGTGTATGTATGTGTGTGTTTTGGATCGTGTCGGAGGCAACACGGCTTTGCCCTCCTGGTTCCGGGGCTTCCTCCCCCTTCCCGGCCCTGAATGAGCGGTCGTTACCCCGCCCTCTCCCCTTCCTCCCCTCTCCCCTCCCCTTTTCCCACTCGCCACTCCCCTTCATCCCCTCCCCTTCCTCCCCGCGCCCCTTCCTCCC
>NW_003307589.1:634427-649805 GCF_000143455.1 Volvox carteri f. nagariensis
CTTCTCCCTCTCCCTCCCCTTCCTCCCCTTCCTCCCGTCCCTCATCTTTCCTCTCACAGATCATGCGACTGCAGTCTGCCATCCGGGGTGACCCTATCAGCAGCGGGGGCGGCGGAGGCGGCTCCTCCGGACTAGCGGTTTCGGAGCTGAAAGTCCGCAGCAGCTTGAGCAGCATCATGCAGCCCTTTCGCGGCGGCCTGACGATCGCTAGGTGCGCGCCATCCGCCGCCGCCGCCAGCGGCGGCCCTATGGCCGTACTGTCCGCTGGCTACGCGGTCATTCTAGGTACAGGCGTGCTAGGGCGCGTTCGGATGTGTCCCCTGCGGCCCCGCGGTAACGATGACGTGGACGAGTACTTCATGCACGCGGCAGACGTGACTCAGGTGCGTATATATGTTGTTGCGTCTTGCTGCTGGACGTGCGCATCAAATGTGTGTGTGTGTGTCTCTGTGTGTATGTCCACATTTGCGTGTGCGCGTGTGGGTGTGTGCATGCGTGTGTGCGCGTGCGTTAGCGTGTCAGGAGAGGAATCTTGGATTTTCGAACAAACCACAAAACGCACTCACTCTGCTTCCCGCACAGGTGGTGGCGCACCGTGATGGCCGTCTGGTCTTCACCACAGACGCCAGCGGCTGCTGGATGATGCATATGCTACTGCCGGCTGGGACCCCGGCAGCCTGGGCGGCCGTGGCGGCGGCCGCCGCCGCCGCCACCAGCAGCGGCGGCGGCGCTGACGCCACCGCCGCCACAGCTGCCACCACCACCGCCGCCGTCAGCCCCATGCCTGGCGTCGTGGCCTCCACAGGGCCCTTGTCTCCTGCCGCCAGGTCCGGTAGTCCTTCACGACAATCCATACCCGGCGGCGGCGGCGGCGGCATGACGTTGACCAACCGGTCCATATCAGGCCTGGCGGCGGCGGCCCTCGCGGGCCAGTTGGGGACTCACGCGGAGCGTACGACAGCGGCGCACCGCCTGATGCAGCTGCTTATGTCAGCGGCAGCCGCCGGCGGGAAGGCGCCGGTGGGCGTGGCGGCGGGGGCGGGACCGGCGGCGGCGGCGTCCGCCGGCGGCCCCAGCGCGGACGGAAGCGTCGGCGGCGGTGCGCCGGCAGCGCAGCTGATTGTTAGTGTACGGGCGGTGGACCTGCAGAACCTGAAGGTGCGACGGCGAAAAAAGGCTTGTTAGCTTTCCTCGTGGTTTCTGGGAGGGGTAATAGATTGGATGTTGGGTTGTTGGGTTGGTTGTACGACAGCCGGTGTTCCCTGACGCTGTCTAGCTGCCTGCCCGACCGCCTGTTATGTACGACCACCATCAGTTGTGGCTGATTCTCTGTCTCCCCGCCATTGCAACTCTCCCTCCCTTTTCTCCCTCCCTTTTCTCCCTCCAAACCTCCCTCCAAACCTCCCTCCAAACCTCCCACCTCCATCTCCCACCTCCCACCACCTCCACCACCTCCACCACCTCCACCTCCACAGGAGAGTCAGAGGGAGCTCAAGGACCGATTAGCCAAGGCGGCCACGGAGGCCGAGTACAAGATGTACGAACGGGAACAGGTGGGTGCGTTTGGTGCTTCTTTTCCGGTTGGATGCATGCATGCAGCCTGGAGGGTGTGGAGCTCAGCGCTCTCCCCACCCGGACAGCGTTCCAGCGTTCTGAGAAATAATAGTGTTGCTTTGTGCTCGTGTTTTATCTCTTTGCATTTCCGTTCCACCGTGCCGTTGCCGTTCCGCCAAACCACAAACTCATTTCCACGTACAGCTTTACATACATACCGACGTACACCCACATTCCCCGCCCCCTAAACCCCCCCTCCTTCACCTTCTCTCCTCTCCTCACTCCGCGCAAACCCCCTACCTCCCCTTCTTTTTTAGCAATTTCCCGCCCTCACACACGCACCCTCTTCCCCCCCACGCACACACATACACACCGCCTTCCCCTCTCTCCCCCTCCCCCCTCCGTACCCCTTCAGGCTGTTCGCCGTGAGTTCGAGGGTGAGGTGTCCCGTCTGCGTCACGAGGTGGAGGTGCTGAGAGCGGACCTGGAGTACACCCGCACCACAGCCAACGACGAGGTCAACGCGGCAGCCAGGCTAAAGGCAAGGATGGGGGACGGCGGGGCGGCGGGAATTGCTCGTAGTGCGCCGCTTGCCTGCGGACCTATATATACATATATATTTATATATTTATATACATATATATTTGTGTGTTTGTGTGTGTTACGCCTTCTGGAGTTGAAACGTTACTATCCGAAGTCGTCGCCCTGAGGGGATCTCCAAGCAAGGGCCAGTCTAGGGCTATATGTGTGTGTACGTGTATGTATGTGTGTGTTCTTGTACGCGGGTTTATATAATTCACCCTCCTCTAATCCGCGCCTCCGTCACCCCACCAACGCCGGTGCCTTCTTCCGCCGTGGCCCCCTCCAGGCGGCCATGACCCGGGACTTCGAGCGCGCGCTTCGAGAGCAGCAAGACATGTTTGAAAAGAAGTGCGTGGGGGATCGGGGGTTGGGGTTGGGGTTTTGGTGCTCTGGGTGCGGGGTTTGGTTGGAAGGGGGGAAAAGTGTTGGGAAAGGGTTTTTTTTGAAGGTTAAGTTTAGGTGACATGACACACACGTACACGTACACATGCAGTTGTATTGGAAACTCCTACTCCACGTCGCCGGTGATTACTCGGAGCTCGCTTCGGTATGGAGCTATTCTCCAGTGGTACACCACCGGAACCGCCAATGTCCCTCAGATTCTCAGATGTGGGGCTCAGATTATTGAAACATACACCCACACAGACGTACATACATGCATACAAACATCGACACTCCTAGTTCGTCACTTTGCGCGGGAAATACCTTCCTCAACCCGGTGGACAGGTTGGCCGCGGAGATTTCCCGTACAGATGCCGCTGAGCGAGAGATGCAGCGCCTGCGGGCCAAGTTTGGTCGCAAGCTGTGGCAGTTGGACGAGCAGCAGGGGGCCATTGTACGGGAAGCAACGGAACGGCAGTCGGAGTTGGAGCAAATTATTGAGGCAACCAAGCAAGATGCACAGAAAGGTGAGTGAGGGGGCCGGGAAAGGGGTCCAGCCGGGGGATTTGGGGGGTTTGCGGGGGGAATTTCTGTGTTTTTATGAGGTGCTGGGTTGCGGGCGTGGGTGCGAGGGATGACCTCCCCTTCCTCCCCTCTCCCTCTATCGCCCACCTCTATTTCCCCAACAGCCCCGATGGTCAAAATTTGTTTCTTGGGCTCTTGCATTTCATTCCCCACCCCCCTTCCCTTCATTATGGGGGCCCCCCCTTCACCGCCCTCACTGGCCCTCTTCCCGCTCCCTCCTCCCTCCATTCCCAATTCCTTGCAGCCATCGCCGCCGCGCACATCCAGACGGAACAGGAGCTGCGGATAGACGGGGAGCTGAACGAGGAGGAGCTGCAGCGGGCGGCGGATGCGGCTCAGAAACAGGTACTACACGTCTGAGTGATGAGGGAGGGGGGCGACGGAGGGACAGAAGGTGACGGGGATGAGGGTTTGGTGGGGATGAGGGAAATGGGAAGAAAGGAAAAAGGGGAATGGGGATCTGCCCCCAAACCGCCAGCCTCTCCTCCCATTTTCCCTCTCTCTCTATATATATATGTATATCTATACATATATATATGTATAGATATGTATATATGTATAAAATTACCCTAAAAGTTGATCCTCTTGGTGCTGGTGCTGGTGCTGGTGTTGCTGCTGGTAGTGTGTAGTGGTGCTGGTGCAATTGCCATTTTCACCCGACCAACTTTGGAAACCCGTGAACCCGAGGGAAGCCTCAAGGAAGGACCCTCCCCTTTGCCTTGCCTTGCCGTGCCGTGCCGTGTGTGTTTCCTCTCCTCACTTTTCAGTTGGAGGAGAAGGACGAGGCCTACCTGAAGCTGCTGGCCAAGCACACCCTGCAGTCGGGACTGAACGCCAAGACCACGCAGGAGAACGAGCGGCTCAGGGTGGAGGCGGAGGCGCTCAGGAAGGAGAACACCAGGCTGGCGGAGCAGGTGGGGAGGGGGGGGAAGGGGGGAAGGGGGGAGGACGAACCACGTGAACGAGTGAAGGTGATGGTAAGGAAAGACTGATGATACGCCAGAAGTAAGGAAGGCATAACTAAAACCAGTCGGGGGTTGTGAAAGAGACGTCCTCGTGATGATGTAGTAGTCATGACGAGTGCGGAAAACTACCTACATATCCGCCAAGACTGAATTAAGTGCGGAACGAGAGCAGGAAAACCATCCGTGAGACTGTATAGGTAGGTGTAAAGGTAGCGAAAGAGCAAAGGGGGGAGGGGGAGGGTGAGAGGTGAGGGGCTGTCAGAGTTGCATGTGTTGTGTGTGTGTATATGTGTATGTGTATGTGTATGTGTATGTGTATGTGTATGTGTATGTGTATGTGTATGTGTATGTGTATGTGTATGTGTATGTGTATGTGTATGTGTATGTGTATGTGTATGTGTGCATGTATGTGCGGGTGCGTCTATGTGCGGGTGCGCATGTATGTGCGGGTGCAGTGTCAGGGTAGCTAGCGTGCCAGGCTGAGTGAGGGTTAGGGGGAGGTAGCTTGGCGTTGGCTGCTTTACTTTGGACACAGCAGGAGCAGCAGCAGCAGCAGCAGTAATTACCCCCCCCCCCAGATAACCCGGGCCCTCAATCTTCCGCCCGCTACCCCACCTACCACTACCCCCACCCCCACCCCATTACCTATCACACCCCACCTCCACGCCACCTCCCCACCATCATCTCCCTCCCTGCACCACCACCCGCAGGTCATGGCGCTTACTGAGGAGCTGGAGGCGATGCAGAACGCCTGGGCTGACCGCGACGCCCGTCAGCGACACCAGGATGCGGAGATGAAGGACCTGGCCTTCCAGTGGCAGCAGTCGCAGCTCTTCTCGACCCTGGCCACAAGCCGCATAAAGGAGCTCAACAACGAGCTGGAGCCCATCAAGGCCAGCAGGACGGAGGCCCTGGCCCATGTGGCACAGGTGGGTTGATGGGGTAGGTGGGGGGTTGGAGGGGGTGGGAGTGAGTGGGGGAGTGTGTGTATTTGGGGGGGGAGAGAGCGCTCGCTGGAGTTTTATGTGTTCAGCAGCGGAGGCCAATTTGCCGGATGCCGACGTCCAGAGCACCTGGTGTGGGGGAGGAGGGGCGGGGGAAAAGGGGAGAAGGGGCGAATAAGGTGGGTTGTAGTTGTTATTGTTGTGGGGGTGTATATGTGTTCTTGGTGTCGGTGGAAGGGTAATGCGGAGAGTTGGGGACAGGAGGGCGTGTTTCGGATGTAGGGGAGGGTTTGGGTGTGGGGCACCCGCATCCCGAGGCGCCCAACACGGTAAGTCAACCTGTCTGTATGTATGTATGTCTGCATGTCTGTATGTCTTATCTGTCTGTCTGGCGTCTGTCTGTCACTCGTCGGGGGTCCCCAACTTTTACTTCCCAAATGCAGATGGAGTCGGTTGCCCAGCGGCAGTTGGAGCGGCAGGCCAAGGTGGTTTCGGAGAACGCCTCCCTGCAGTCGCGACTTGATGCCGCGTACGATGAACTTAAAAAGGCAAGTGTACGGAGGAGACATGTATGCATGCATGTATGTATGTATGTGTATGGGGGAGGTAAGGGGAGATGACGTGCACAAGGGCCTAGGTGCTAGTGGGAGTGTAGAGGAGGAGGTGATACGACGATATGCCGCAACCAGGGGAAGGGGGTGGGGTGGGGCGCAAAACATTGATTGGGGGTACAACACGAGGAGAGAGCAACAAGGGGAAAAGGGGAAAGTGAGGGGCGTGGGGGGACGGTGGGGTTTGGGGCTTATTCTTCAGGACTTTGGGAACCATGGCCTCTGCTAGTTTCCTCCTCTTCACAACCGCAACTACCGCAACCACGGCAACCACCACTATTCCAATTCTTCCCCACCCAGGTCAAGGGCGACATGTTGGAGCGGGAGGCCTACTTCAAGAACTTCACCACGCAGCTATTCAGAACCATCCAGGACGTGCCACACCAACACTGGCCCAAACTTTTTGGCCGCCTCATAGACGATTACCACAAGGTTGTACAATACGGCTGTCGTACCACTGCCGTACCACTGCTGTACAATATGCAGTAGTGCCGCCGTGATATTACGACTTGTACTGGACGGCACTGTATTGCACTGTGAATTTTAATTTATACTGTTCTGTCTAGGGCGGGGAGGGGGAGGTGTAGAAGCAGCACTGGTACTAACAACGGCACACCAGGACGGATGTGATGTGATCTTTCTCTCCCCCTCCTTCCTCCTCTCTCAACCCACTCAGACTCACCACCTCACGGGGCCAACTCCCATCTCTTTGAGCGCCGTGTGTGTTTTACCCTCCCCGGCTGTCTCCTTAACCCCTCCGGCTCCCCACCCCCACAACCCCATTCCTCACTAAGGCAATCCAATGGTTGCTTCGTCCGGCATGTATGGATCCCTCTCGCGCACCCCTCTCTCCAATCCCCTTCCTCTCTTCACCCACCCACCCATCCCCCGCCTCACAATCGGCAGCTGTGTCTTTTTCAAGTTTTTGCAAACAACGTAAAGACATCACCTCCCTTCGCCCCCCCCTCCCATCCCCGCTCCCTCCCTCTCTCTCTCCCTGCCTGACAGGGCCGGGATAAGGCCTCCTGGTCCAGGTACCTGGCGCCAGATCATGGACCCAATGCACATCCGCCCCCCGAGGAGAGCTCCAGGGTGGGTGGTGCGAATCAGCCGGGGGGGGTGGGGGGCTGGGAGCTGATGGCGGCTGGGGCCGCAAGGGGGAGAGAACAGAGAGGGGGGCAGTCGGTCTGTGTGTGTGTGTGTGTGTGTGTGTGGATGTGTGTGTGTGTGTGTGCTGGGGCCGAATAGGGGTTAGTGAGGTTAGGCTGGATGCGGAAGCTTTTAAGGGGGGCTTGGCAGTCTTGAAGCCGGGTTGGACATGTGATGGGGTCTCTTGATGGTGGGTGCAAAACCACACGGGGTTGTGTGTTGACTGTCAAGGCTGTGACCCCACACACGGCATGGCACCCCACCAATGTCCCAGCTGCACATCGTCCCCTGTGATCGACCTCACATTGATTGCAGCACACACGCTTTTACACATTCCCATGCCCCCTTGCACGCGCACATAAATGTATGAGCAGGCCCCGGCGTCCGACGCCGCCGCCACCGCCGCCGAATACAACGAGAAGATCGCCGAGCTGCACGCCCAGCTGATCCACACGGAGAAGATGTTGTCCTTGCTGACGGACACCAAGGACAAGGCGGACAAGGCGCGCAGGGCGGTGGTATCGAAGCTCATGGCGGACAACCTAATGGTGAGGGACTGAGCTGTGAACCGACTGCCTTGTCTAGGGGCCTTTTCTGCGCCAGAAATATGGGTTTTATTGGGATATCTAAGTCAGGTTTTTCCTGGGCTTGAGCACACGTTGTATATCTATCTATCTATCTATCTATCTATCTATCTATCTATCTATCTATCTATCTATCTATCTATCTATCTATCTATCTATCTATCTATCTATCTATCTATCTATCTATCTATCTATCTATCTATCTATCTATCTATATTCAGGGCTTGGCAAGTAAAGAAGCATCTTACTTGTGCGTTTCTGCGTGATAAGCTTTCCTTTGTTACGTACGACACGCCGTACTATGTGCCGTACACGCAGGCGGTACAAGAGCTCAACGACGTGAAGCGGGACCTCAAGGCCGCTAGGGAGCTCGCGGAGAAGCGCTCCATCGAGCTGGCGGACCTGCGGATGAGCCTTGCCGTGGCGGGGACCGTCACGACGCAGGTCACCAGTCAGGGGTCGACGACACAGCTGCCTGGCGGCGGCGGCGGCGGCGGCGGCGTTGGGGATAGCTACCCGCAGGGCCTCGCGGGTCGTGCCATGGCGAGGTTGCCGTCGCGGTTCAGCGACGCCAGCAAGAACACCAGCGGCTCCGCCGCCGCTGCGGAGGCGGCGACGACGACGACGGCAGCCGGCGGCGGCGGCGGCGGCGGCGGCGGCTCCCTGCCGGACCACTCGACGACATCCGTCTCTGCTTCTGTACACCCCCAGCCGGCCATGGTGGTGACGGGCGACATGCCGCAAGGCGGCTGGTGGTTGGGCGACAACAGCCCCTTCGCGCTGCCGTCCTCCCTTGACCACCTGACCTCGTCGTCGCTCCGCCAGCGCGCTGTCAACAGCAGCTACGACGGCGGCGGCGGTGGCGGCGGCGGTGGCGACCGGCCAGGCACCGGCGGAGGCGGCTTGCTGGGCAGGCGGCCGGCTACCAGTGCCAGCACGGGCACGAGTGCCGCCGTCGGCCGCATCTTTGGGGGCAACCACCACCGAAGCACCTTCACGCCGCCGACGCCGCCCCACGCGCTGCTGCCGGGCCGACGGGCCGACGGCGTCGCCACCGCCTCCGCCACGTCATCATCCGCCGGGGGGAGCTTGGTGGCGGCGGCCGTCTCCGGCGCCGCACTCCAGGCTTATAAGGTTCAGCAGCAGCAGCGGGACCAGCAGCGGGACCAGCAGGTAGACAGCACCAGGTCAGGGTCTCCTCCAGAAGGTGGTGACGGAGCCTCCGGCGCCGACGCCGCAGGCGGCGGCGGAGCCTCTGCCGCCGGCGGCCCAACGCTCCAGCGGTCGTTGTCGCCACCGCATGCGCCGGTTCAACGGCCCACACGTGCCACGTCTGCAGGGCCCGTGTCCAGCTCCGCTGCCGCTGCCGCAGCCGCCGCTGCCGCCAACGGCGGCGGTGGTGGCGGCGGCGGCGGCGGCGCCCTACAACACACCCACCCCAGTCCCGGTCACCGCGCACGTGTACGGAGCACCTCGGCCGTACCGACGCTGTCTCTGGGCTCGTCACATTACGGCTCCGGCGCTACCTTGCTGCCTCCAGGCCTGACCATGCCGTTCCTGCAAGGCCAAGTACGGCCTAGTACGACAAGTAAGGTCACCACGATGGGCGCAGGGTTTCGGAGCTTCGTCCCAGCGCAGAGCGCCAGCGGGAGCGGATCCCGCGGAGGGCTCCCCAGCGGTGGCGGCAGGTGACGACCTACCTTTCAGTTTTAGTGCTTTGGACATCGGGCGACGGCGGCGCGATGGAATCTGCTGCGGTGGTATATCGCCTGTGGTGATTTGGCAGTGGCAGTTGGAGATGTATCGTTGACTAAGTTGAGAAACGACGTGTACATGGGTATGCATGTATGTATATATGTAGCTCAGGTAGGCCGTTAATGAGGCCGCTAATGGCACACATGTACGATACGCACTTCGTTGCATACTTCTTGTGTCCCGCCTCCCTCCCCCCCCCCCCCGTGCGCGCTCTTCCTCGCCAGCCCCGCGTGTGTGAGTTTTTATGATCTGTGAGCCGCGATTGCTGTGCGTGTGTGTGGGCACGCTTATGGCGGTACTAGGCGGGTGTGTGAATGAATGCATCTACCTAGGATAGGAGATTACGTGGTACGATTACGGCGGTGTACGACATGAATGGGCTGGCAGGTGGCTGTGGGTGCGTATATGCAGATCATGGGAGGAGCCGGAGGCTTGGGGGTTAGGGGTGGAGGGTGTGAGGTGGGGGGTTTGGGGTTGGGAGGTGGGAGGTGGGGGGTTTGGGGTTGGGAGGTGGGAGGGCCCCTCGAGACTCAGGAGGCAGTTTGGGGTTTGGGTCGCTGGTTGGAGCGAGTTGGCGGTGGGCAGTGGCTGCACTCGGTGGCCCTTTCCCCAGACACACCCGGCAGGCCTACCGCTCCACCCGCCCCGCCCCGCGCCGCTCCGCCCTTCCGCAAACTGCCGATCTGAAGGAGCGCCAAGGTGGTGGTGTTGTGGGAGGGGGGGATGGGATGGTTGTGTCGCTTGTCGGATTGCTGTGTTTACGTACATCGCTACCAGGGTGTGCCTTTCCTCTTGACAACACGACGTGGTGTGTGGTGAGCGGTGAGTGATTTGGTGTGCGCGTGTGTGGTGGTGGGGGGAAAGGGGGGTTTCGCCGCTGGGGAGATGGGGACCCGTTCACACGCTGTGGGAGCAGCAGCAGCAGCAGCAGCAGCATTTGCAGCTGGGAATCCTAGGAATCCTAGCAGCGGTGGATTAGGTGACTGCCGGTGAGTGGTGGCGACGTTTCGGTGGTCAGGTCCGCCATTACGCCACGTTTTGGTGGTCAGGTCCGGCAACCCGGCGGTGCACCCTGGGGTGGGGTGGGAGTTCAGACGATGATGATGACGTTTTAATCGCACGTGACACACGGGCGGTGGTGGTGGCGTGTGTGTGGTGCGTCTGTGGGCGGCGTGTGGAGCCGGGTTGTGTGATATTTTATCTAGTATTTATCTAGTATCTTCACTGACTACCTTTCCCTGGTTTACTTGGGGCCTCTCTTGAGAGCTGTTTTCTTTGCATTGTCTGAGTATTAGCCAGCGAACCTGAACATGATCTTGGTTACTCAAAACACAGTAAAGCTCCCCTTTAGGGGATGAACTAGACGGATGCGTTATGGCGCTGGCGCAGCAAGGGTGGGTGGAGCAACGAGCAGTCTGAGCCCGGGCAGGTTGAGAGGGGGGGTTGCTGTGGCCTGATGAGCTGGTCTCGGCTGGTCCGGGTGTTTGCGTGTTCCCTGTGTTGGGGAGAGAAATGCGTTTGTCTTTAAGGAACCGCGAAATGGTGGACTAATACCTAACGTCGGTCGTATTACTTCCCCCGACCATTCGGCTTTTTAATGACTTATGATATGACCGCGAAATGACCGTCATGGAATTTTTAAGTTGCCATGGATTGAATATTGGTGGATTCTGTGTGCGACACATGGAATCGACTGTACGGCGGCTGTACAGATCTGTGTACAGACCCGCAGAAGAGCTATGGGAGGGGGAGCGATGAGAGGTCTGAATCCCGGGGGGGGGGGGCAGTAGCTGTCTCTGAAGCGCGGAGGGTCGTCCTGAGCTTCCCGGGCCCTTAGGGTGCGCCGAAGGAAAGGAGGCGGAGAGTGCGAAGAGCTTTGCTTCTAGAGATCCGCTTCTAGAGATTTCGCGAAAGGAATATCATTTAAACCGCGGGAAAGCGTTTTGTCTCTTATGTAAAGCGCAGTTCCAGCCGTGGACGTCACCCTTCAAAAGGCAGCCAGAAGTGCGACACAGCCGTCGTTGCAAATGTACGTCTACAGTATGTGCCTAAACCAATATAGCCGTTTTGGCCGTGCTATCAGATGTACGGCCCCAAACAGCCTGTAGTCGTACAGATCTGAAGACTACGTAAAGGGTGCTGTTATTGCGCACCATGCACCCCAGGTTTACCATTCACAGTCGCAATCCAACCCAACATGAAGCTGGCGGTTACCCATTCGGACTTGGTGGTGAGCATGCATGGTGAAACAGTGAACCGGAGGGTATCACCCAGGGTTCGTCATCTGTCATCTGGGGGTGGGGTCCTGGCCGGCATCTGCCTTCCGCGCTCATTTAAGTATGAGGAAACAATATCTAACTAAGTTCACATGGTATCTCGATATCGCGGGGAACCCCCCTTGTCTCATCTAGCTGAGCCCCGAGCCTCATCTTGACCGCCTGACAACCCCCGTCAGCCTCATCTAGCTGTCCCGACGCCTCCCGTCCCCAGCAGCGAAGTGGAACGCCGCTTCTGTGGGAGAATCAGAGGCTGGGTGGAGGCGAATAGGAAATGGTGGAAGTAGCTGCGAGCGCGGTTTACCGGAGGGTCCGCTCGACAGGGTCCTCAGCCTACCCGGTGCACACCCCATCTCCCTGCGCACCGCTTCCTGCCCTCTCTTACGCCTGCTTACCTGACCGCAGGACCAACACCTTGCCTGTCCGGTGCCGGGTGCGCCTCCCTCTTACACCCCTTCCCAGCTTTCCCTCCTCCCTCTCTTTCCCGGAGTCCAACCTGCAGCCGTTTCCGGGTTGCCACCTTCTTCCCGCGCCTACAGTGTGGATGCTCAGGTTCGTTCTTCGGTGTGCCGCTGCTTTTGCCCTTAGCGACGGCTTATCGCCGTGATCCCCTCCCCCAGCCTCGCCTTCCCCAGCCCTACCTGGGGTGCCTCTCCTCGGCTCGTCACCCTCCCTCTTTTCCTCCTTCTCTGTCCCTCGGGGCCCCTACCACCTCGACCCTTCCGTGGCCTGGTTCCCCCTCTGGGCTTGCCGCAGGCTCCCGGCCCCTCTGTTGCTGCCCACCCGGTAGGCCTGCCGCGTGCCCGGTCCCACAGGCGTCCATACGGTATATCCAGAGGTCGGCAAATCGGTTTCTACGGCTGCAGGAGGGCATAATTCGGTCACAATAAACCTAAAAAAAACTGGATAATCCGATCATAATTAGCTTATCGGCTATTTGGTCCTCCTTTCCGAGAATGTGATATCAACAAAAAATCGTCCAGCAACATTTTTATTATGAGATGAAGTAAGCAACATGCCCTCCCCGTTGTTCCCCCCAGAAAACGCACACAACACGCCCTCCCCACAGCTCCCCCTCTCCCACGAGCTGCACCGGGCTTCACACGCCGAAACCTAAACGCCAAAAGCCCACTGAAGCTGACCTCAATGGCTACCTACCTACGGCTTCAAACGGCCGTCCCCTTCCAGCCTCCGTCCAACAAGTGCAACTCGTTGAGACGCCCTCCCTGGCCCCCCAGCAGTAGCCCTCTTTCAGGTGGCAGGTGAATGACAAATCCATTGGAACATTCATGCTCCGTGCTGCTGGTACTGCTGCTGCTGCTGGTACTGCTGCTGCTGCTGGTACTGCTGCTGCTGCTGGTACTGCTGCTGCTGCTGGTACTGCTGCTGCAGCTATTACTGCTACTGCTGGTACTGCTGGTACTGCTGGTACTGCTGCTGCTGGTACTGCTGCTGCTGGTACTGCTGCTGCTAGTACTGCTGCTGCTGGTACTGCTACTGCTGGTACTGCTACTGCTGGTACTGCTGCTACTGTTGCTGTTGCCCCATGTTAACCAGCTCCGACTCAGCTCCCCCGCCCCCCCAGCAGGTAGGACCCCTCCAGGCCCCGGGAGTCCAACCCTGGCAACCCTGGCCATCATCAAAGCCGCGAAGGCTGCGGAGTTGCGGCAGGTGCCAGCGCCATTATGTGCTCGTGTGTGTGTTGCACTGTCATCGTCGTTGCCGGAGTAGGTAGTAGAGCCGAAATCGGCTCTGTCGGCAGCGGCTGCAGCTGCAGCTCCACCGCGGCATTGGAGATGACCACCACATCTCGTTCCACAACCCAAGTGCGGAAAATGACCTTCAGAATGCCGCCGGCTGCTGCTGCTAGTGGTGGCGGTGGTGGTGGTGGCGGTGGTGATGATGATGATGGTGTGGCGGCAACGGTGGCGGCTCCCTCGCCGCCATGCCCTTGCTGTTGCTGTTGCTGCTGGTGTTGCTGTTGCTGGGAATGCTGTCGCGGCCGTGCGCCCGGGCAGGGTGTTGCTGCTGGGGACGGTATTGCTGCTACTGCTACTGCTGGCGCTGATGATGGTGACTGTGGCTCCCTGTCTGTGGCCCACATCTCCACACGCAGCGTCTCCCCGGGGAATACGTGTTTGGAGAAGCGGACCTGCGACATGAATGAAAAAGGCGGGTGTGGGTGATGGAGGGTGGGTGGAGTCAGGTGGGAGGTACAGCCAGTGGTACGGAGGGGAGGGGGAGGAGGGGGAAACACGTCCTGGCGGTTGGGGAGTCGTACAGTCGCCCGTACAGTCGTCATTACCAGGACGTTTGGAAACCCAGATGGAGGTGTTGAGATGGCAGACAGACAAACAGACAAGACAGCAAAAAGGCACGCAGCAAAAAGGCACACAGCAAGCAGCACTTTCACTCGCGTGATGGCGGCGGAGGTGGAGGTCTTCCTGGCGATGGGAAAGGCAGCAGACAGCTCTACTGTACACACGTACATGTACGACATACCTTGACATTCCGAACTCTAGTCGGGTCGTCGCCTCCAAATGCTTTCATCACCGCCCTGACGGATATTCCCAGAGTACACAGCCCGTGTAGGATGGGTTGGGGGAAACCCAGTCGTCCGCTGACATGCTTGTGTGTGTGTGTGTGTATGTATGTGTATGTATGTGTGTGCGGGGGGAAAGGGGGGTCGGGGGTGGGGGGAAGTCTTCAGCGCGGGCTGTGTATGGAGTGTTGGGCCCAGTAGTGGGGGAGATTNGGGGGGGGGGGGCGTCTGGGATTGTGAGCCAGACTTACAACCCCCATCCCTCCACGGCCACGACTCCCATCATAAAACAACCACCACCACCACCACCACCTAACAGCACCACTGACCCGCGGGTCAATGTGCAGCGGATTGAAGTCTCCACTCAGCCGGTAGAGGGCCGCTTGGTTGGGGGAAGTGGGGAAGGTGGCGGCGGCGTCAGGGGGGCGGTTGGGCGGGTTGTTGGCGGCGACGGCGGCGGGAGGTCGCGGTGCGGGGGCCCAGGGGGTTTGTATGTCACCTGTACGACATAAAGCGGCAGAGGCGGGTGCGGATATGGAATGAGGGACCACACATCTGGTTGAGCTATCGCACTTATTCGTGCATACTGTGCACGTACATACATACTTATGCACACGCACATACCCGCCTCCCACCTTTCCCCGGGATGAAGGTGGTAAACTCGCTTAGGGCCACATCCCGGCCGCTGTCCAGATCGGTCGTCACCGTCCGCAACACCACCACCAAGCCGCTTCCTGTGTGAGGTTCGAGTGGTTGGGTGATGGGTAATGGGGGTTGGAGGTTGGAGGTTGGGGTTTCGGAGCAATGCACGCTGACGTCAAAAACGGCGGGTGTGGGGATACACCAGCACACGGAGGGTGATCGGGAAGTAAGGCCACGAACCACATACGAATGAAGCAGGAGGGAGGGGGGTTAGGGGACGTGACCGTGAGGGGTGTGGCGGGACGGGAAGGAGGTGCTTAGCAAGGCACAAAACACAACACGGCAGCTTAGGGCGCGTGCCTGCCTGCCTGCCTGCTGCAGGAGGTCGTCGAGAGGTGGGCTGGGGGCCCTCTCCCGCTCGGCTCCGCCAATATGTGCGTTTCGCGCGTGTGTGAGTGTGTGAGTGTGTGTGTGTGTGTGCGCGTGTGTGTGTGTGCGTGTGTGTGTGTGTGTGTGTGCGTGTGTGTGTGTCTGTGTGTGTGTGCCTCTGTGTGTGTGCCTCTGTGTGTGTGTGTCTCTGTATGTGTGTGTGTGTTCGCGTGGGCCGAGGGTTGTTGCGGTGGAGGTCGCACCCCTCCCCTCTCCTCCCCTCCCCTCCCCTCGCCTTCAGGGTAGCTCCTCTTACTGAGTGGAACACTGTTCACCACACACCCACACCCACACACCACGAACAGTTGCTAGCACCTCCATGGCACGTGTCCCACCATTCCCCCCCCGCTCCCTCCCCCACCCTTGGCCCGCATGTCCA